>NW_028324165.1:1200000-1500000 GCF_054372755.1 Phalangium opilio
TGATTAGTACCGTTTCATTTGAAAAAAACCGGTTTTTCTAAAAGTTTGCAAAAAATCTTCAAGGTTCTGCAAGAGGTTTTCGGCATAAAAAACTGCCAAAAAATTAAATGATGGTTAGAATTAATTCTTATTTAATTTAGTGAACTGATCCGTACCGTTTTCATGTAAAAAACCGGTTTTTCTAAAAGTTTGCAAAAAATATTCAAGGTTCTGCAAGAGTTTTTCGGCATAAAAACTGCCAAAAAATTTAATGATGGTTAGAATTAATTCTTATTTAATTTAATGAACTGATAAGGAACGTTTCATTTGAAAAAAACCGGTTTTTCTAAAAGTTTGCAAAAATAATTCAAGGTTCTGCAAGAGTTTTTAGGCATAAAAAACTGCCAAAAAATTAAATGATGGTTAGAATTAATTCTTTTTTAATTTAATGAACTGATTAGTACCGTTTCATTTGAAAAAAACCGGTTTTTCTAAAAGTTTGCAAAAAATATTCAAGGTTCTGCAAGAGTTTTTCGGCATAAAAAACTGCCAAAAAATTAAATGATGGTTAGAATTAATTCTTATTTAATTTAATGAACTGATCCGTACCGTTTTCATGTAAAAAAACCGGTTTCTCTAAAAGTTTGCAAAAAACATCCAAGGTTCTGCAAGAGGTTTTCGGCATAAAAACTGCCAAAAAATTAAATGATGGTTAGAATTAATT
Source organism: Phalangium opilio (assembly GCF_054372755.1). Lineage (NCBI taxonomy): Eukaryota > Metazoa > Arthropoda > Arachnida > Opiliones > Phalangiidae > Phalangium > Phalangium opilio. The sequence continues at coordinate 1,200,704 of NW_028324165.1, forward strand.
CTTATTTAATTTAATGAACTGATTAGTACCGTTTCATTTGAAAAAAACCGGTTTTTCTAAAAGTTTGCAAAAAATATTCAAGGTTCTGCAAGAGGTTTTTGGCATAAAAAACTAACAAAAAATTAATAATGGTAAGTAATAATTCTCAATAAATTTCATAAACTAATCAGAACATACACTCACCCAAGTTAGTTCAAATGATAGTATCCTTACACTCTTTAATTTAAATATATATTGTAGGAATGCTCTTCACCTCAGAAATCCTTATAAAAATATGTTAATTCATTACGTTTAATAGTGTCAAATACGCCATTAACCCTTATTATTTGAATTTAACTCGTCAGTAAGAAACCATAATTATATAGTCTCGATAGTTTAAATTTAACTCTAGTAGCATACCACGACTATGGGTTAAGGGTCAACCTTTATTTTTTAGTCACAAAACTCAAAGCAAACATTTAAGAGTTTCAAATTAATCATCCAAGATGTATTCTGATGAAATATTTCGGTAATTTCCGTTGTTAAAGGCTCTTATTTTCATTGTTTAATTTTTAATTAAAAAAAATTAAAGATAACAAACTTAATTACCTTTTTAGATGTCGGTTATGCAATTTTGTTCAAAAGTTCCTGCAAATTAGGGTCTAGAATTGCAAACAATAAGTTCTGCAAGTTTCTAGAAAAGGTTCTGCAAATTAGGGTTTGAAATTGCAAACTTTTCGAGGGGTACGTTACTCGAAGGTTCTGCAAGTTTGTAAAAAAAGTTTGCAAAAAAAAAGTCCTGCAAGTTAGTACCTCCCAGGTTGAGTAATAGTTTACCCTATAGAGGGAGTTTCTCAAATTTCTATAGTTTTTGCCTGTGATTTGTTAAGCTATTCTTTAGTTTTTCTAACCCTTTGAATTTTATACTTAGGTTTATTAGCCAGAGGCGGAATTAAAAAGGAAAATTTTAATTTTTTATTATATAAAGTTTTATGTATATTTATATTATTAACTTTAGTGCTCACTTTTCTAGCTACAGATTTGTTATATTTTTATTTTTCTTTTGAAGCTTCTTCAGTCCCTCTTTTATTACTAATTGTTGGGTACGGTTTTCAACCAGAAAAGCTAAAGGCTGGGATTTATATGTTATTTTATACTATATTTGGTTCCTTACCTATCTTATTAGGATTGTTATGGATAGATAGGGATTTAGGTACTATAATTTTTTTTTACTATAGCCTAATTAGTCTTAGCAGTTCTTCCTATTTATTTTTTTTTATTTATTTAGCTTTCTTAATTAAGTTACCCGGGTATATAGTGCATTTATGATTACCAAAGGCTCATTTAGAAGCACCTGTTTTTGGTTCAATGATTTTGGCTGGTGTAATGCTAAAAATAGGGGGGTATGGTATGTTACGGTAAATCCCTTTATATTTAGGGTTTTTAGTTGAGTATGGGGATATTATTTTATCTTTTTTTTTAGGGGGAGGGGTAATTATAAGAATTGTATGTTTGTCCCAAAGAGATATAAGGGGGTTTATTCTTCGGTAGGGCATATAAGTATATTTCTTGGGGGTGTTTTTAGACTATCAGTTTATGGTTATCTTGGCTCAGTTATTATAATACTTTCCCACGGATTTACTTCTTCTGGGTTGTTTGCTTTTGTAAATATGATTTATGAGCGTTTACATACACGAAGACTTCTCCTTCTTCGTGGTTTAATCCTAGTTTTACCTAGTTTTTCCTTTTTGTGATTTATTTTAAGTGTAAGAAATATGGCCGCTCCTCCTTTTCTAAATTTAGTGGGGGAATTGTTTCTTTCATTTGGGATAGTTCAGGTTAGATGCTGATTAATATTTCCGTTAGGGTGTATATTTTTTTTGGCTGGATGTTATTCTCTATATTTATTTTCTTTGAGCCAACATGGTCGATTTTGAACTTTTAGAAGATTCTACCCTAGAAGTTTAAGGGAAAATTTGGTTTTATGGGGACATATTTATCCCTTGTTATTATTAGTTTTTAATCTGGGTCTTATTATTTACTTAAGTAGTTTAATAAAAAATTTTAATTTGTGGAAGTAAAGATAGGGCTCCTTTTAAGTAAATGTCAAATTTTTTTATTTGAGCTGGTTTTTTACTATTAATTTTTTTTTATGGCTTTGTATTTATTAATAACTGGGCAAGTATTTTTTATGAGTATGAACTGTTTAGTGTTTCTGGGAGTGGGGGTTTTATTTTATTATTTGATTGAGTGGGAGTGGGGGTTTTATTTTATTATTTGATTGAGTGGGAGTTGTGTTTTTATCTGTTGTTCTTTTAATTTCTTTTTTTGTATTTGTTTATAGCCACTCTTATATGATGGGTGATGGGAGAGAGGTACGTTTTTTTTCTTTAGTTTTATTATTCATTCTTTCAATAGCTTTATTAGTCTTGAGTCCCAACCTAATAAGTTTACTATTAGGTTGGGATGGTTTAGGCTTGATTTCTTATGCCTTGGTAATTTATTTTCAAAATATTCGTTCTTTTAATGCAGGTATATTAACAGTTTTGAGAAATCGGGTAGGTGATGTAGGAATTCTTTTAGGTATTCTCGCGATAGTAAATTTGGGGGGTTGGGATTTTATTTTTTTTAATAGTTTAAATTTAGACCTTTTGTCTGTTTGGTTATTTAGTTGTATTTTTTTAGCAGCCATAACTAAAAGAGCTCAAATTCCTTTTTCTTCTGGACTTCCAGCAGCTATGGCTGCCCCCACCCCTGTTTCTTCTTTAGTTCATTCTTCTACTTTAGTCACAGCTGGAGTTTTTTTATTAATTCGTTTTCATGATCTTTTTTTATTTAGAGTTTATGGGAGAGTTATAATATATATTTCATTATTAACTTTATTAATGTCAGGGGTGGGGGCATGTATAGAAATAGATTTTAAAAGGGTTATTGCTTTATCAACTTTAAGTCAGTTAGCTTTAATAATGTTTAGTTTATCTTTAGGTCTTTGAGAGTGAGCTTATTTTCACATATTGACTCATGCAATTTTTAAGGCTTTATTATTTTTATGTGCTGGTTCTATGATTCATGGGGGTAATGGATTACAAGATATTCGGATATTAGGGGGTTTGTTAAATTTTTCCCCTATGCTAGGTTATGGTATATTGTTAAGTTTTTTAAGATTAGGGGGTATCCCCTTTAGTTGTGGGTTTTATTCAAAGGATTTAATTATTGAGTTATTTTTAATAGAGGGGTGTGGGTTATTATATATTTTTATTTTTTTTAGGGGTTTTTTCTACAATTGTTTACAGATCACGTTTAATTTATAATTTATTACTAAATGGATATATAGGGGTAAATTTTTTTAATTACTCTGAAAGAAAAGAGATAAACTTTTCTATTTTTTTCCTTTCATTACTGGGGGTAATTTTTGGTGGTGTAATGAGTTGATTATTATTTGATTATAGCGCTTTAGTTGTTTTGTCTCTTGGTGATAAAATATTTACATTAATTGGTGTTTTTTTAATTTTTTGGTTCTGATTACCAATTAGAGAAATATTTATAAATCTTTATAGTAGAATTATTTTTTATTTTTTTATTTCTATATGGTTTTTATTAAGTCTGGCTTCGTTTTTTATAAGTAATTTTTTAAGCTTAATAGAGTTTCTTTTGTAAAAGGAGATTTAGGTTGGGGAGAAATTTTTGGGGGATCAGGAGTTGAAAAATTTTTATGTTTATGAGGGGGTGTTTTTCAGCGAATATATTATAATACCTTATTTGTTCAAATTCTTTTACTTTTATTAGGTTTAATTTTTTTATTAAGTTTTTATTTAAGTAGTTAAATTTATAATATGATTTTGAAGCAGTCAAGATAGAAGGGATTCTCTTAAATAAATTAAATTTTTTGTATTTCTAACTTTATAGAGTATTTTGATTATGAAAAAATCAGGTGTTTTAATTACATAATAGAAAAATTAGAAGTTATGTTTTTGATTAATAAACAGAGTTAAAGTTAGCGGCTTTAAAAATTTTAACTTCTTTAGAAGGACTTTATTAGTCTTTATTCTTATTAACATTAAGATACCTCATTATTGGTTTCTTCTAAAATAAGAATGTTAGTTCAAATTTTCAGGTCGAAACTGAATGTGATAAAATTTCACTTTTATTAAAAGGCTAGGTGGGACACAATTTCTAAGTGCAAATTAGATTTTATAAATTTTAAATACTAACCTAAACTCAATTTAATCTCCCTTCTTTTCATTCATAAAGTAATCCCAGAGTAACAATAAAAATTAATCTAAACACTGAGATTCTTATAACATAAGATTTAAATAGGAATAAAGGTGAGGGTATGATTAAGATGATTTCTACATCAAAAATAATAAAGATTAAAGCAATTAAGAAAAACTGTAAAGAGAAAGGTACCCGAGTTTTATAAGAAGGATTAAATCCACATTCGAATGGAGAATTTTTTCCATGGAAGGGTTTAATCTTTGCTTCTATAACCATAAGGTCCTTAAAAATAAACTCAATCAATACTACTTTATTTACAACAAAAAAAATAAAATCTTAATTTATACCCTAATATTGAATATAGGGGGATACCCCCTTTACTAGGGTTTTTCCCTAAACTAATAGTCCTATCAATATTACTCAAATTAGATTGAATAATCCTAAGTATAATTCTTATCATAAGAGCTATAATAAATTTATTCTTCTATATTCGCTTGAGCTATGTAGCTCTAATACTAAATTCTTTCTCAAAAAAAATATTTTTCAAATTTCTTCAAGATACTCCCCTTATTTTATTATTATTTTATTAAGAGGGCCAGTAATCAACATATTTTACTAAAGCTTTAAGTTAAACTAAACTATAAACCTTCAAAGTTTAAAATAAATTTTTTTAAGCTTTAGAAAACTCTCCTTAAAATTTGCAATTTTAAATTCTAAATAAAATATAAAGCCAAAACTTTTTAGTAAAAGGCTTTTAAAGCCATAAATAAATTTACAATTTATCTCTTATTTTTCAGACATTTTACCGCGATGAATATTTTCTACTAACCACAAAGATATTGGTACAATATACATAATTTTTGGGATATGGGCTGCAATAATTGGAACAGCCCTTAGTATACTAATCCGAGCTGAGTTAGGACAACCTGGGTCAATAATAAATGATGATCAAATTTATAATGTTATTGTAACCGCCCATGCCTTTGTTATAATTTTCTTTATAGTAATACCTATTATAATTGGGGGGTTTGGAAACTGATTAGTCCCATTAATATTAGGAGCCCCTGATATAGCTTTCCCCCGACTTAATAATATAAGATTTTGATTGCTCCCCCCTTCTTTTTTACTATTACTATCATCAACAATAGTAGAAAACGGGGCAGGAACAGGATGAACAGTATACCCCCCTTATCAAGAAATATTGCTCATACAGGAGCATCTGTAGATTTAACCATCTTTTCATTACACTTAGCAGGTGTATCCTCAATTTTGGGGGCTATCAATTTTATTACTACAATTATCAATATACGAACACAAAGAATAATTATAGAACGAATACCTCTTTTTGTTTGATCAGTAAAAATTACAGCTATTTTACTTCTTCTATCTTTGCCTGTTTTAGCAGGTGCTATCACAATACTTCTTACAGATCGAAATTTTAATACATCCTTCTTCGACCCCGCAGGAGGGGGAGACCCTATTCTTTACCAGCATTTATTTTGATTTTTTGGGCGAAGGTCCTTATCGTTTTTTGGTCAATGTATTCCGCAAGTATTGATAGATACAGGCATTTCTCAAGTTTATGTGGCACTCTTCAGAACTTTATAGTGTATTCGAAAGTGACGCTATATAGACTTTGATCATTGTTGGGTGCTGTACACCCTTAGCACATTGGAATCCACAAGAATGATTGCAAAATGATTTTTGCCCTTGTGGAACCATACTGTAGTACTTTATAGTCAATACTCCGGTCTTCTCAGCAGTATGTTAAATAACTCCAACTATGTATGGACTAAAATTCATCGAGTCAAAAATTGTGTTATGCGCTTTGAGAACTGATCAAAGATTTTTAGTAAATTTTGGTGATCGTCCCACGTGACTTACAGTTTTTAATAGCCTTTGTTTGCTCGAATAATTGAAAATCAAAGTTTCTGCAAATCATATCGGGTTGTATACGTGGAATTGTAAATCTAAACCCTTTGATTATCCTTCATTAAATTGCAAACGCTACGTTGCGAGTAGGAAAATGGAAATGAACATAATTATTATATTTAATTAATATATGTCGACCAGAAGGGGATAGTGAAAATGGTACCTTTCTGCTCTATGTACGCAGTATGTTAAATAATTAATACTATATGGATTAAACTCTCTTACGGTAAAACAATTTACGCAATTGAAGGAAAAAGAAACGTTAGTGTTTCGGTAGACCATAAGTGAAAAAAATGTTTGTTCGTAGAATAGCAAATTCTTGCGTCTGCTGCTGCGTCTGCAAAGATATCGTAACTAATAAACGTCGCAAAATGATTAAAATTAAAGTTTGCAGGAAAAATGTGTTCACTTTTGTTATTACCTCTCCGTGTGACGTAGTCCAGGAGAGGTTCTGTAACGGCCGTGTCTGTCTGTCCGTTGTTACACCCACGTGACCGCTTTCGCAGTTTGCGTATCGGAGCAAACGTGTTCGCCATTTCCGAACTGCTTTCACAGTCACGGAAATGGCTCCTCTACTTGAGTTCTCACACCACCATCTTCTGGTCTTCGTCCATTCGACTTGGACACCAGTCTGTACATACTGGCTTCCAATCACCACCATCTTCTGTTCTTTGTCAATCCCACATTAACACCAGTCTGCACATACTGGCTTCTAACACCACCATCCACTGGTCTTCCGTCTATTCCACATAGACACCAATCTGTATCATTGGCTTCTACTCCATTATCATCGTTTGGTTTTAGGATATACGCGGCGATCAGCTAGGGTTACGAGAAACGTCTAGCCTCTTTTCGCAATTGCGCTTTTTCCTTACTATTATAATGGAAACGAATCGTATATATACCCCAAAATTTGAAGAAAGCGGGCAAGAGGGGTACCCTTCACTTTAAACGTCAATATTAGCAAAGTTTGAGATGGTAGTAGGTATAACTTTATTTTAAACGATTTAACTATTATTAATGTTAATTATTGAAGATTAAAATAATTAAAAATAATTATATTTATTTAAATATTAAAGATAAACCTCTCGTGCAAAGAGAGAGATTATCATTGCCTCCTATATTTATCAAGGCCCGTGCATTGTGATATATTTCAATAATTGCCTCCTATATCTATCAAGGCGCGTGCATTGTGATATATTTCATTCATTGCCTCCTATATCTATCAAGGCCCGTGCATTGCGATATATTTTTCAAAACAACAACAAAAACGGGAAGCTCCTCTCAGAAACATAATAATTTCTTTTCTCTGTATATGAAATGAAAATATGGATAATATTGCGCTCCTTCTTTAATGGTATGAATCCTTGCCTGTCTATTAATATTTTACGTAGGAGTAATACGTTTTTAGCGAAGTCTAGAGAGGATAAACATAAGCGAGATTGTTTCGGAAAAAATACTGCTTCCACTAATGGGTTTATACTCCTTGTTACTGTTGTATAGAGTAATCATGATAAAAGCTTAAAAAATTACGAGAGGACAGACCTTTTTTATCCTCTTGTTTTATTCTTAATAAGAATATAAAACATTTATTTTGTATCAAAAAATATTTTTTGGTGCTAAGATTGCTTTAAAAAATCCAAACGGTTAGGCATTGGGGGAAAAAAAACAAATGATATTTTTCAAATCTACTGAGATAACGCCCACCTAGAAGAAAATTGCCCTTTTTTATCCGCGGGAGCCATTCTTAATGAGAATTTCGATGCTAGTTGGTTGACAATTAAACTACATGTATATTATTGTTGTTGGGAATTGGATATTAAGTCAAATTAAGTGGTTGTAAAGAGCCTGCAGGTTTTTGCCGCTTCTTTTTGTGAGTATTTGATTTTTGTATGTAAAATGGAGGAAGATAATGTTGAGAGTAAGGATGAAATGCGGAAGCGCAAAGCGCGGGAAAGGATGAGGGCAAAAAGGTCGACGTTTTCATTGGATACTTAAGTTTATATAATCTTCTCGACACGGAGAGGTAATATTTTGGTTTTTCCAACTTGTATTGAAAATTCTGCAATGTCTGGGATTAGTTAGGTGTGGTGAAAAGCGTAAACGGTTAACTATAAAGAGGATGGGTATCATTTCAGATTGCAAATTCTTACGGATTTCACTTGATTTGTTGGGAAATCGAATTCAATTTTCGTGTCGAATTAGACGGAGTTGATATTTTGTATCAAATTACGTATGTATCGAGTGCTTTTGCGGCTTGTTATATTATAAATACCTGCCTCTTTAATAAAACATTTAGCAACAATTTTTTCAAAATATGCACATTGACAAAAATGGCCATTGAATCAAATTCTTAAAGAATTTTTGTAACGCTCGCTTTAACGTCTAACGTTTTACTCATTTCGACCAGAATTTCGGCAATCGCTCTAGGCAACTTTGAAGGTTCACTTTTTTACATTCAATGCAACCTTTACAATTCCCGGTATTTAAAACTGAATATAGATTTAGCCAAAATCGTCGCTTCAGTTGATGCTGTGATTTATTATTTAATCTTAACTGTACCGTATCTTTTTCAAATCTTGGCTTCAAACGTACCAAAAATGATGCCGATATCCTAAAATATAAGGATAACCGAAGAAAAGCACAACGGTTAATCAAAATCGATCGAGAAAATTGGACCGCGTCTATCGTATCCGAAACCAAAGAAAAACCCGACAGGCTATGGACATATGTCAACAACCTACTTAAACCTTGAGAAAGAGAACACTTAATCCTTTGTAACAAGGAAAAAGAAAAAGTAACGTCCAACGTGTCCTTTGAAACATCGGAAATACATATAATACCTGTAGCATCGAAGACACGTCCATACCAACTGGCCTAATTTCGTGCGATCCACTCCATAACCGGAGCCCCCGAAATGAACTAGGCCCATGCGTGTCGCGAAGCGAGAATATTTTTTAACCAACTGAGTTCACCGTGGTTTCACGCTTGGGAACGCTTATTAGACCGTAAAATAAACAAAGTTCAACCCCATGACCCTGTCGACTGCTTAAGTATTTGGGCCAAGGTCGCGGATTGTAAGTATACATTTTTATTACTCTTACTGAATTATTTTAATTGAAATAATTTAACATCTAATTTTATTTAAAGAATCATGGTTTTTTGGCTTGTTCCAAACTGTTTACAATACAGTATTAGCAAGATAGGAAAGGAATTGAACAATGGCTCAAGTTCTGAAATGAAATGCGATAGCATAAGCGGAGTGTAAAAAATTATAACTGATTTTTCAACTTCAAGAAGTTTCGTTTTATTAAAAATAACAATTCTAAAATATAATAATTAATTTTGTTCTCATCCATACAATCTAACCAAAAGATTCAGTAAAAAGTGAATAGCCCTAAAAACATTTACGTTAATTTTAGGATGAAACTTTTCTCTGTCATAAAAATTTTATGACTGACCCCTAAAAATATCAACGATACTTTAAGGAAGACCCCTGTCCCAACCGAAAAGAAGCGCCTTCTCGTACACATATATGGTGAAAATATTTTCCTTAACAAACTGGATATTTCCCCACATAAAATTTGACATGAATGGGCCTAGTTCATTTCGGAGGCTCCACCATAACCTATGTATTACGCACAATGAGGTCCATGAAGCGATACAAAAATTAAAACCGGAATAGACAATATTCCAGCCTTCATACTAAAAGAGTGTAAGGAAGTATTCACACCATTGCTGACGTACATCTTTAACCTATCCATCCCAAGTGGGCAGTTCCCTGTAGTATGGAAACATAATAATTCCGATCTTTAAAAAGACGCAAAGAGCGATGTTATAAATTATCGGCCAATTTCTATTATTTCGGTTTTCTCAAAAGTATTTGAAATAGTAATGTACAAGTTTAATAATGCCTGGTTCAAACCTGCACTCGTAGCATGGCTTTTGCATGAACGTTCCATGACATCAGACTTAGTCTCCTTTCTAAACTACGTTGCTCCACGAATAGAAAAATGAAAACAAGTAGACGCTATGGACCTATCAAAAGCGTTTGACAGAATGAATCGCACAATTTTATTAAAAAAATGGAATGGTATGGATTAGGGGGTACACATTTAAAGTGGCTCAGTAGTTACCTTACCGATAGAAACAACATAATCAAAATGAATGGCGAGCTTATGGACGTCATTTATAAGACAAAGCGGGCAGTACGACAGGGATATTCTCTTGACCCGCTACTATTTTTAATATTAATAAATAATTTGTACAATAATTTAAGCGTGAAAGTTCATGTAAGAGCATTTGCTGACGATAACAAGTCCTTCCGAGAAAAAAACACCGTCAAGAATTGGAAGAAACAATCATTACAATCAGAAATTGGGGTAAAAACAACGAAATGCCCCTAAACGCATTAAAAACCTACATACCAAAATTTTCAAGGAAAACCAATATAATCAAATATGAATATAAAATTGACGACGTTTTAATAGAGAGAACCACGATAACAAAAGCTTTGGGTTGCCTTCTCGACAAAAAATTGTACTTCAGTCAACACGTAGAAGCAACAGTATCAAGTAGCTTACAACGTTTAGTCTTAGAATATCCAGAAATCTCAAAAGTGCCAGTGTTTTCACGCAATTGTATCTCACTGTAGTTCGGCAAAAAATAGAATATTGCTCTTTATTATGGGGTGGAAGTTCAAATAGTGTCATTATGAAAATGGAGAGGCTACAGCGGAAATTTATACAATTGTTGAATCGATATTTTCTTAAAAACGATACATACAATGACTTAAACATGTTACAGAAAATACACAGAAATAATGTTTTTATATAACATCTTCAGTAACAAAAATAAATGCATAGAATGCACTTCTCCCTTAAACTTGAAAGTAAATAATAAACAGACAAGGAATAAAGACCTATTCTATATTCCTAACAAACCTAGACTCCACACAATTAAAAGAGCCCAGCAAACTGCCTGTTACGTCTTAATACTGAAGAGTTGGTATATGTGGGAATAACTTTAATCTAAACTTGGTAACGCATGCAAGTAGTGGTTTATTTTACTATAAAAACTTAACTCTTATTGAGTCGCGTACATGGTATCTTAAAGACTTATACTCGCGAACTGGTTACAAATTAAAGCTAGATTACAACTGATAACTGAAGTGACAACTGCCTTTTGGTTACACAATCTTAGTATATATACATATATATAAAAAACTAGTTGACTTAAAACACTAATCTTATTTCTAATATTATTTTGGTCTATTCGCCTATTTTTTAGTCTAAGTCTCAACATCCTCCGCCCCATGAACGGTGGTCGACTGTTCATTAATTTCCAAGTTGTAGAGATTTTGTACTGCTCGTCGGATGTTCACTTTTCCAGGTAGATGAATAATACAGGCTCGTATCTTCCCGTCACGACCAGGATGGGTTTCGGTGATTCGTCCAATACGCCATACTTGGCGAGGTAGCTTAGCTTCTTCTACAAGGACCACGTCATCGACCTTGAATGGGACTGGATTGACTACTGTTTTGGTACTGTGGGCTGAACGGAGCTCGAGAAGATAATGATTTCGCCACCGCTTCCAGAACTGATTTACTAGAGCGTTTCGATGCTTGAGTCGGACTTGAAGTTGGCTTCTATTGGGATTGAGATCAACATTCGCAAGGTTGTGGACAGGAACTGAAGTGGCTCGTTTCCCAATCAGGAAATGTGCTGGGGTTAACGGCGAGGGTTTTCCAGGGTCGGCTTCACTGTACGTCAGAGGTCCAGAATTTACGACTGCTTCTATTTCGGTAAGAATAGTGTTAAGTTCTTCATGGGAGAGGGTGTTTCTCCATAGTGATTTCTTTAGGCTGATTTTAACGCTCCGGACAAGTCTCTCCCAGAACCCGCCCCACCAGGCGGCACGCTCAACGATATTTTTCCATTTAATTTTTCGATGACCAAGATACTCTTGAAATGGTCCTCCTTCCACGTTCTCGTACAGCTTCTGTAGGTCTTTGTCCGCTCTTTTGAAGCATCTGGCATTGTCAGAGTAGATGGTTGAACAGACACTTCTCCCCTTTATCCAGAGAAACCTTGTAAATTCCCGATCTTCTGGTATCAATGAAATCATAAGGAAGGTCTTCTCGACGTCGGCCATAATAGCTATCTTTCCATTTCGGAATCTCATCAGAGTTGCCAACAGATCCGGATTTAGATTTGGTCCTGGATGTAGTAGGGAGTTCAAGGATGGTTTCCCTTTTTCATGTGCTGCAGCGTCGTGGACTACTCGGAATTTCGTTGTTTCTTTCTCCTCTCGAATTACTGGGAAGTGGGGAATGTAAAACTTCGGCCCATCACTGTTGATCTCCTTCTCTGGTACTATCTCTATTATGCCTTGCTTCACGTAATCTTGGAAGATGTCCTGATATCGATGGAACAGCACAGGATCCAGTGACAACTTCTTCACGAGGCCGAGCATTCGCTGACTTGCCAAACCAAGGTTATGGCCCAGTTCTTCTCGACTCGATCTCCAGGGAAGTCTAACCTCGTAACGACCATCTTGAAACCGGACAGAGGCATTATGCTCGGCAACGATGTCTTCGTCAGCCTTTGATAGTAGCCCCTCTTCTTTAATCCCCAAGGATTCGATTTCCCAGAATGCTTTCAGGTTCTCGTTAACTTCGTCTTCTACTTCAATGTCGGTATTCATAATGACAACAGCCTGAGCGAATACGTTAGCTGTCATTGGAGTCGGACCCTGGACGGCCCATCCTAATTTACTTTCCAAGGCTACGAAGGAGTTGCTCAAACGATGGATTTTTCCCGTGACTATTGTCCAGTAGTAGTCTGCTGCAATCAGCATGGATATCTCTCTCGGTACGGATTTTCCCTCTATCTCCGTGATATCTGCCAGTTTTATTCCGTTTTGTGCCATCTTCTGTCGTATTTCGTCTCCAGGCATCTTGATGGTTGCTCCGAGTATCTTCGGACTCTCGAAAACTGTCAACATGAATCGGCTCTCTGGATCGATGAGATTGATCAGCGTGATTTTGACCTTTCTTCTGACTGAGGTGCTTGACTTGTTGCTCTCAAAACCTCCGACGTGAACAGTTCCTTGACCTTCAACTGGTAACTTTAGCTTGTCAACCAGATCTTGTGAAATGAACGATCTCTGTGCACCATTGTCCAGAAGACATTTATTGGGACGTTTTCGCCATCTCCTTCTGCGTATACTACGATCGGTTGGAGTAATACGTCTTGACCATAGGACTGCCCTCCAGGAACAACCGCCACCATGGACACCGCTGCCGTGTCGTCATCTGCTTTCTCACCATTAGTAGCCGACGTCTCTGATTTCTCGCCATATATCTCCCTGCAGATGGACTTGTGATGCCTACGTTGACATTTCTCGCATCTTCTTCTCGACTTGAATTTTGGAATTACAACTTGGGGTAATTTTACTGCCGTCCGATGGGTAGACTCTTCCCTCAGAGCTTGTCTTGGCCATTTTCCTTCAAATTTTTGTAGCCTTCTCTTTAGCTTGACCTTGTTCGCAGCTATGATCTCTCGAAACTCCTCTACCTCGTTTGTTTCTTCTTCAAGTAAGTCCTCAGGTATCAGTTCTTCCAGTTCTTCGTCTTTGGCTCTCAGTCTTACTTCCTTTCCTTGTAGTTGCTCCAATAGCGTCTCTAGGCTTTCTTTGCTCGCTTCTTCTTCCTTTTGTATCTCACTTGCGATGTTCTGGATTATCTTAGTTGTTCGCTGTCTTAGGGCGCTTCTTTGCTTTAGTATTCGTTCCATATTATACAACTCTCACAGTGTTCTTGACGACCAGCTCTATTGGTAGATCGTTAAGATGGCTTCTTGATTTCTTAACGTCGTTAGGTCGAGACGGTAACCTCCTTCTTGCTGAGCTTTAACTTAGTAAGCTCCACCCGGGTTTCGGCACCATTATGTTACGTCTTAATACTGAAGAGTTGGTATATGTGGGAATAACTTTAATCTAAACTTGGTAACGCATGCAAGTAGTGGTTTATTTTACTATAAAAACTTAACTCTTATTGAGTCGCGTACATGGTATCTTAAAGACTTATATTCGCGAACTGGTTACAAATTAAAGCTAGATTACAACTGATAACTGAAATGACAACTGCCATTTTGGTTACACAATCTTAGTATATATACAGATATATAAAAAACTAGTTGACTTAAAACACTAATCTTATTTCTAATATTATTTTGGTCTATTCGCCTATTTTTTAGTCTAAGTCTCAACACTGCCAATAAATACTGTCAGGAGCAAGATTTTTTTTGTTATAAAACCCAAAAATTTGAGACTAATTTAAAATTCATTTTAATTAAGAGTCAATCGGAATAAATTAGAAAATTGTTATGTAATTACTTTTAATTATTTACAAAAGAATTGACAGATGCATCATGCATAGTATATTTGCTATTGAACTTATTTATCTTATATTTTATTGGTTTTTAAGTTACTCCTGTATACATGTTTTTATCTCATTATTTTATCTCTTCATCTTGTTTTATAAAATGTTTAATTAATATATGACGTCAATCTAAATCTAATGTAACACTCTCTATATCTGTGAAAAGTGCGAAAGCATGTTGTTATATAGAGGTAATAAACAGTGAATTGAATTAAATTGAATTATTATTATTATTATTACTCGTGAGTTATTTTGTAACTCTTTTTATGCACAATAAACTCCAATTTCATTTCATTTCATTATTACCCGCTTAATATTTGGATGGGTTGCTTGGGGCGGATGTAGTAATTACCTCCTTGATCGTATTGAGGGGGTGCAGAAGAAATTCTTGTCCTTTTCTCATACCTATTTTCTCAAGAATATAGAATATAACTACGAATCTCTTCTAGAAATACTTGATCTCCCCAAAATAATGCATGTTCGAAAGATTAATGAAGTTAAATTTGTATACAAACTACTACATAATATAATCCCACTCCCGAATTTGTTGTCAAAATTAAATATTCTCGTGCCGCGAACGCTTAGAGGTGACTAGGGTTCAAAATCGGTAAATTACCATGGTAATTTACACGGTAATTTACCAGGGTAACTGTAATTTACGATTTTCTCGGGTAAATTACGAAAACGGTAATTACCAGCGTAATTACCGTGGTAATTTACGCTGGGAAATTACCACTATGGTAACCCGGATTTTCTGCTAGAGGGTTCTCCTGGTACAGAAAATGACTCGCGACCGAGTAACAATAGAGAAGCGAGTCGTCTAAAAAATACGGTTCTCCTGGTACAGAAAATCGAGGGATAGGGGTTCTACCTGTGCAGAAAATTGAGATATGGTATAGTCACGGTAAAAATTTTGGACCCCCTTTTTTGCCCCTAAACTTGGGCGCCCAATATTTCCTAAAGTACGGTTTTTCGGGACGTGTACAGAAACCCGAGCAATAAACATGCAGCAAAAGTAAACTATAGCTTTGAAGCTCAAGAAATATCTAATTTAATAATCTTCTAAACCACAAATGCGTTTTGTTGAATGCCATGGGGGTTAGTCTCGCCAATTGTTAGCCAAAGCAACACCAAACTGTCAAAGAATCAGTGGCGAAGTGTACTTTTGAACAGAGGTATAGAATCTGAATTCAGTATAATAAACTAGTCTTTGAAAACCTTAAAAGCCATTGAGTGAGGGCTATGGCTATATCACTATGTTGAGAACATGCAACCCATAAGATAAACTTGAGGATTTTTGCCTACAGGAGTGAGAAAATTAATTCTGCACTTCATTGCAATTGTTTAAAAAAGTACATTTGAAATAAAAAAACTAGAAGAAATTTTTTAATCAATCGGCTATATAGATTTGGATTCAGCGGAGTATTTTCTTTCAAAATCATATTTTTCCATCTCAGTTTTAAAATAAAGGGAGTTTTAGTAACATCCGAACTAGCACATTCATGCAAGTAGTTTTTTTCTGAACCATCTAGCGTTAGTTGGTTTCATGAACATTCCATGGCAAAGTCTTATACGAAACAGTTTCTAATGAAACGATGGAGCACTACTAAAATATTTCGAACCAATATCGTTAAAGCCGTACATTTGGGTAAAACTTCTAGTTGTACTGTTAAAAATCTCCCTCTCCCAGAGAGCTATATGGTTCCTAGAAACGTTTGGACATCCCAAAGAAATACTCTATTACGTGACTCTGAGGGTAAGCAAATTTTCTGGTGTCTACATGTTCTTAAAACTCCCCAACCCCTGAGGGGGTTGTACTAGTAAAGGTGAAAATCATCACTATACTCTCGAGAATATAGAAAAACTATCCAACTTCTTCAAGTCACGAGGTTTCACTTCTGTTAAAAATCTACCTTCCAAATATCCAGTTCGAAGAAGTAGTAAAATCAATGTTGTAAATTTTAAGAATATAACGGGACTTTAGAGGTTACCGCCCCCTTTTCGGAGAGTTGTTCTGCCAAGGCTACGGAGCGCATTCGACGACAGGGAATGCCAGCCACTAACTAATGGCCGCCGACAGGTTATGGCAGCGCTCACAGAAATACCTCTCGTAAATCCCGTATATATAACAAGGACTGCGCCAAGCTCGGGACCCATTTAGTGGTATTTCTAGAAGATTTTTGTCATTGCACTGAAAGAGCATCTCCCAAAATTTCTGGGGTCCCCGCTACGAACAATTGTAGAAACCCATTAGCGACCGTGCCATATAACTTTAAACCCCCGCGGGCGGTACCGATACTGTTTTGACCCATTACTGTCACCCTCCTTTTTTACCTCGACAACTTTTCCCCGTATATCTTTTGTAATGAACGTATAGACCATAGGGAGCTACAGTGCGAAAGAAAAGCCATGTGACGTGACGTCATTTCTGGGGTCTTAAATTGTATTGCCAAAGCTGATAACTTCCAATATGGTTGCCAGAGATAAGAGGGTGTGACGTCACGACAATATTCCTAGTAGCACTCTACTGGTTTTCTGTTCTTAGACCTTTGACAGGGGTAAAATTTCAACTGACTTTCTTGTTCTTCGCGAAGTGGTCTCACAAAACTTGGGACTGCTGAACAGATTACTTTGAAAATGAATTCCAAAGTGTACGTATATGTTTATTGCTCGGGTTTCTGTACCCGTCCCGAAGAACCGTACTTTAGGAAATATTGGGCGCCCAAGTTTAGGGGCGAAAAGGGGGGGGTCCAAATATTTTAACGTGACTACCGTATCTCAATTTTCTGCACAGGTAGAACCCCTATCCCTCGATTTTCTGTACCAGGAGAACCGTATTTTTTAGACGACTCGTTTCTCTATTGTTACTCGGTCGCGAGTCATTTTCTGTACCAGGAGAACCCTCTAGCAGAAAATCCGGCCTTTAAGGAAATGATATTTGATTTTCTCGTCTGTTCTTGTTGTCGAGTTCGTTTGCTTCAACTGGAAAGCTGTAGTTGTTAGAAATTTCTAAGGGAGCGGTAGCTCCCTTAGATAAGGCCTGATGACGGCTTTAATGTATAAGGAAGGTTTTTGGATTGGTTTTAACTTTTTTCGTATTAAGTTTATTGTTTCGAAATTTTTCTACTGAACTAAAATCCGGGCCCTTAATATGTGGTAAAAATTTCAAGATGATCCACCTAATAGTTTATTTTATAAAGCATAAAGTTGCTAAGGGTAGTTTTCATTTCCATAAAATTAATCACAGATTTTGGCGAAAAACTAGAGAATCTCCATAGAAATAACATGGGAAATTTTCCAAACTTACCCATTTTGTAACTACCCTTACAAAAATAACTATACGTTTGATAGATTTGAAAACGGTCTTAAATGAAAGCCCCATTTTTAAAGTGGGCGCCAATTTTTGTTTCATTAAGAAAAACAAAGTTTAAGTATTGTTTTTAATAGTTTTAAGTACCTGCTCCGAATTACGTGGTTTACCTTTAAACTGTGGAACTTAAGACTTTTTTGCTTGGGTTAAATAATAAAGAAAGTCATTCTAGGACTTACGTCGTTTTACTGCGGATAATCAAATTGGTAGGGCAATTAGCTAGCTTAATTGTCATTATAACTATTGCGCGTCCAACTAATTTAGTTGCGAAGTACAGATTAAACTTAATTAAACAAAATAAGCAATTAAAGATAATTACCAATTTTAGGTAATTAAATTTTTACACGAGTCTAAACTATAACATATGTTTGTGTACAAGTCTACGGAATCTGTTTAAGCGCAGACCTAAAAATATTTTTGTGCAAAGGAGTATAAAATCTCTTTGTGCAGAGGCCTATGCAATCATTTCGTGCAGAGGCCTATGGAATATTGTTTTACACAGGCCTCTGGAATAATGTTTTACACAGGCCTATGGAATATTGTTTTACACAGGCCTATGGAATATTGTTTTACACAGGCCAATGGAATATTGTTTTACACAGGTCTACGGAATGTTTTTGTGCAAATCTGCATGGAATCCTTTTGAGTATAGGAGTATGGAATCTTCTGTGCACAGGTCTATGGAATGTTTTGTTCATGGGTCTATGGTATATTTATGTGCACAAGTCTGAAGAATCTTTATGTGCACACAAGTCTGAAGAATCTTTATGTGCACACAAGCCTGAAGACTCTTTATGTGCACACAAGTCTGAAGAATCTTTATGTGCACACAAGTCTGAAGAATCTTTATGTTCACACAAGTCTGAAGAATCATTATGTGCACACAAGTCTGAAGAATCATTATGTGCACACAAGTCTGAATAATCTTTATGTGCACACAAGTCTGAAGAATCATTATGTGCACACACAAGTCTGAAGAATCATTATGTGCACACACAAGTCTGAAGAATCTTTGTGTCCAAGTGAAAAATCTTTATTTGCACAGGTCTACGACTTCTGTTTGTGCACAGGTCTACGACTTCTGTTTGTTCACAGGTCTACGACCTCTGTTTGTGCACAGGTCTATGGAACCTGATTTGCTCATTTCTATGACATCTCTTTTTGCGCAAGTCAATAACATTTGTTTATGCACAAGTCTAAAACATCTGTTTGTACACAAGCCTAAAACATCTGTTTGTACACAAGCCTAAAACATCTGTTTGTGCACAAGTCTAAAATATCTGTTTGTACACAAGACTAAAACATCTGTTTGTGCACAAGTCTATTCCATCTGTTTGTGCACAAGTCTAAATCATCTGTTTGTGAACAAGTCTATAACACATGTTTGTGATCAATTCTATAACACCTGTGTGTGAACAAGTCTATAACATCTCTTTGTGCACAAGTCTATAACATCTTTTTATTCACAAGTCTATGACATCTGTTTGTGCACACGCGAGTGACTTCTGTCTGAGCAAGGGTCTACGGAATATTTTTGAGCACGGGTCTACGTATTATTTTTGTGCAAATGGGTATGGAATCTTTTTGAGCACAAGGGTTTGAAATCTGTTTGAGCATAGGGGCATTGAAAATGTTTGTGCATAACTCTATGGAATCTGATGTGCACATGTCTATGACATCTCTTTTTGCGCGAGTCTGCGACATTTCTTTGTGCACAAGCCTGTGATTCTATTTGTGCACAAGTGTACGAAATATTTTTATGCATTGGTGTAAGGAATATTTTTATGCACAACTATACGGAATATTTTTATGCACAGGTGTACGAACTGTTTTTGTTCACAGGTGTACGGAATATTTTTGTGCATAGGTGTATGGAATATTATGGTGAAAATGGATTTGGAATATTTTTGTGCAAAGGTGTACGGAATATTTTTGTGAAAATGGATACCGAATATTTTTGTGCACAGGTGTACATGATATTTTTGTGCACAGGTGAACGTGATATTTTTGTGCAAATGGGTAAGGAACATTTTTGAGTATAGGGATATGGAATGTTTTTGTGCAGAGGTCCAGGGATTATTTTTGTGTACAGGTATATGGAATGTTTTTGTGCAGAAGTCCGTGGAATATTTTTGTGTACTGGTATATGACTCATGTTTGTGCACAAATCTATAGAATGTTTTGTACACTGGTCTAGGACATATGATTGTGCACAAGTCTATGGCATCAGTTTGTGCAAAAGTCTAAGGTATGTGTTTTTGCACAAATATTTGACATCTATTTTTGCACAAGTCTATGGTATCTGTGTGTACAAGTCTACAAAATATGTTTGTGCACAAGTGTGAAAACTCTTTACGTGCACAAGTCTACGGAATCTCTTGAGCAAATGTCGATGACCTCTCTTTTTGAGGAAGTCTATGAAATCAGTTTTTTTACAAGCATATGACATCTGTTTGTGCACAAGTCTATAACATCGGATTGTGCAAAACCGTGTGACTTCTGTTTTTGTACAAGTCTGTGGAATCTATTTGTGCACGAGTCTACGTAATATATTTGTGCGCAAATCTATGGAATCTGTTTATGCGCTAGTCTACGGCATCTGTTTGTGCACGGGTCTACGGAAAACGTTTGTGCAAATGGGTGTGGAATATTTTTGAGCATATAGGGGTATGGAATGTTTCTGAACAGGTCCAAGGCATGTTTTTGTGCACAGGTCCATGGAATATTTTTGTACACAGGTCTATGTCACTTGTTTATACAAAAGCCAATAGGATATTTTGTGCATAGGTCAATGGAATCTTTTTGTGCATAGCACAGTTTTATGAAATATTTTGTGCGCAGGTCTAGGGAATATTTCTGTGCAAATGGTTATGGAATAGTTTTGTGCTATGGGTATGAAATCTTTATGTACACAGGTCTATGGAATCTTTAGCGCGCAGGTCTAAGGAATCTTTATGTGCACAAGCATATATAATGTTTTGTGCACAGTTCCATGAAATATTTTGTGCACATCTCTATGAAATCTTTTGTGCACAGGTCTATGGAAACTTGATGTGCACAAGTCTATAGAATGTTTTTGTGCACATTTCTATGACTTCTGTTTGTGCACAAAACTATGGAATCTGGTTTGAACATGTCTATGACATCTGTTGTGCACAAGCCTGTGACTTCCACTTGTGTACAAGTCTACGAAATTTGTTTGTGCACATGGCTACGGAATCTGTGCACAGATCTCCGGAATCTGTTTGTACACAGGCCTACGGCATCTGTTTTTGCACAGGTTTACGGAATCTGTTTCTTTACAGGTCTACGGCATCTGTTTGTGCACAGGCCTATGGCATTTTTTTTTGAGCACAGGTCTAGGGAATATTTTGTGCACAGTTTTATGGAATCACTTTGGGCACAGTTTTATGGAATCTCTTTGGGCACAGGTCTATGGAATATTTTTGTGCACAGGTCTATGGAATCGTTTTGTGCAAATGGGTATGGAATCGTTTCGTGCAAATGGGTATGAAATTGTTTTGTGCAAATGGGTATGGAATCTTTATGGAAACAAGTCTAAGACTTCTGTTTGTGCACTAGTCCGTGGAATCTGATGTGCACATATCCTTGACATCTCTTATTGCGCAAGTCTATGACATCTGTTTGTGCACAACCCTGTGACTTCCGTTTGTGTCCAAGTATCCGGAATCTGTTTGTGCACATGTCTACGGTATCTGTTTGTGCACAGGTCTACGGAATATTTTTGTGCACAGGTCTAAGGAATATTTTTGTGCACAAGCCTACTGAATCGGTTTGTGCAGAGGTCTAAGGAATCTGTCTTTGCAAAGGCCACTGCATTTGTTTGTGCACAGGTCTAAAGAACATTTTTCTGCAAATGGATACGGAATATTTTTGTGCAAATGGATATGCAGTATTTTTGTGCACTGGTGTACGAGATATTCTTGAGCATATTTTCGAGCATAGGGGTATGGAATGTTTTTGTGCAGAGGTCCATGGAATCTTTTTCTGTACAGGTATATAACATCTCTTTTTGCACAAGTTTATGACATCTGTTTGTGCGCAAGTCTATGACATCAGTTTGTGCTCAATTCTAAGGGATCTGTTTGTGCACAATTCTAAGGGATTTGTTTGTGCACAATTCTAAGGGATTTGTTTGTGCACAATTCTAAGGGATGTGTTTGTGCACAAGTCTACGGGATCTGTTTGTACACAATTATATGACATGTGTTTTCACAAGCCTAAGTTATCTACGAAATATGTTTGTGCACTCAGGGTGACCACAAATAACCTTGTAATAGTTATAGGAAAATAGGAAATTTACAATTGATTTACAGGAAATTATAGGAGACTAGCTGTTACCCGCGGCATCGCTTGAGTGTAGTAAGGACTTCCATCAAGTATGGGTACATTTTACTGAATTTTACAAAATATAGGTTGCAAATGCTTTGAAAGTAATAAGACAAGATTTACAAAGGAGCTTTGGTTTAATTATAACCATAAGTTCGTAAGATATGTTACATAAATTTGTCACTGGAAACTGAGAGCTTGTCTCGAAGTGATGTAAATGAAACGTCATAGATTCTCGTAAAGCGACGCCTGATGAGGCCCTGTCAAAGGCTTAGTACAGACTAAATAGGTAGATGGAGTAGAAAATCGCGTGTACTCAATTCTCGCGTCGTTCTCGAACTAGCTCTCATTAAGTCTCTAGCATTTCGAAATATAGGAAGTGTCATACTTATGGAACGTAATCTTAGAAACATATGCTATAACTTTAAAACATCACAGACTTCCCTGACAAATATTTTAGAGGCTTCCATAGCTTTGGTGATATTTAACAAAACCAAAAGTGAGAGCGCACAAAATATCTACTATTTCAAAAAATAGGAAAATATAGGAAAATTATCGAAATTATAGGAACTAATAGGAAGACATCCGAAAATAGGAAAAATTATAAAATTTAGGAAATGTGATCACCCAGCTCAGGTCTATGGAATATGTTTGTGCACAGGTGTATAGATTGTTTTTGTACACAGGTCTACGTAATAATTTTCTAGCCTAAGTCTTCGGAATCTATTTGTATTATTGCATCCACTGTGCTTTGCACGTGAAAACGACGGGAAGGCAATTTGAGTTGGACTGGGCGTTGAAGCAATCAAGATTAATACTTCTATAATAGATGGTTAGGGCCTTGTTAGTTCAAACGTGGTAACTAATATACACGCAACACCACAAGACTTTAATGGAGCGCCTGCTTTTCAGTATACGTTTTAAAATACTAGTTTCCAAACAGTTTTAATTCATATTAAGACTGAAGTGACAGATATTAATCAAAACTGTCTTTGTACACAAAGACGCGAAAAAGTAAGAGATAAGTATAGAAAATTAATTGTTTGAAGTAACAGATATTCAAATTTTCATTTTTGAAGACGTGATTATAAAACATCAATTATTTGGAAAAATTTCTTATCTTAGTTTTTTTCACAAAAATTTCAGAGAAACTACCTTGATACTATGTTTATTTTCGAGAAACATTTGCTTCGAGGAAGTTCAAATACTCGGATATCTGAAAAATAGAGCTAGAAGTATTTATTTTTATATTTCAAAATTGAAAATATTGCGAACCGAAAATTACATTCGCCCTTTGACTGTGATGTAGTTTAATTAGAGTCAAAATGATCTGTAGCTTTGAGAGATATACAACACGTCAATTTTTGAAACCTCGAGGCTTTTATAAGGGGAGGGAGCGAGGCTTTTATAAGGGGAGGGAGCGAGGTTTAAAGAGAGGGAGCGAGAGTATTATAAGGAGGGAGAGCGAGGTTTAGAAAGAGAGGGAAGGTTTTGAAGGGAGGTAGCGAGGTTTAATGAGAGGGAGCGAGTTTTAGAAAGAGAGGTAAGGTTTTGCAGGGAGGGAGCGAGGGTATTATAAGGAGGGAGAGCGAGGTTTAGAAAGAGAGGGAAGGTTTTGAAGGGAGGGAGCGAGGTTTAAAGAGAGGGAGCGAGGGTAATAAAAAGAGGGAGAGCGAGATTTTGAAAGAGAGGGAAGGTTTTGAAGGGAGGGAGCGAGGTTTAAAGAGAGGGAGCGAGGGTATTATAAGGAGGGAGAGCGCGAAATATCTGAGGAGGGAGAGCGAATTTCGAATTTTGTCCGCTTTGGCTCGCCATAATATACAACACGTCAATTTTTGAAACCTCGAAAACTTTAAAATAAACGAACACGTTTTGTTAAGTTTTCATGCTTGTTTTATTTTGTCTGCTATCAACAATTTTCTGCCCATTATATTCTCCTTATAGGCCCGAATACTCAAACTAACTCTAAATTTTAAAAATAAAATAAAATGCATACGTTTTCTATTTTTAAAATGATGCACATGTTTAAGGATAAAATATTTTACTTAAGGAATTTTGGTGAAAAAAACTAAGATAAGAAATTTTTTCAAATAATTGATGTTTTATAATCACGTCTTCAAAAATGAAAATTTGAATATCTGTTACTTCAAACAATTAATTTTCTACACTTATCTCTTACTTTTTCGCGTCTTTGTGTACAAAGACAGTTTTGATTAATTCTAGAGATGGGCCCATACCGATACCATCCGATACCAATATCGGCACCGAAATTTGACTAATCCGATATATCGGTATCGGCCCTTCTCTGGAATTTTGTTCTAAAAACGTGAAATAGCAATAATTCGCTAAATTGGTAAGAAGAAGAAAGTGGATGTTGCTGTTCAAAAGTATTTTGAGCTGCATAAATCAAAACTCGGTGTTTAAATAATGAAAGATACTATTCTATAAAAAGAATAGCTGTGTTCAAGTGATATTTTTCAATATTTAGCATAAAAACGATCAATATAGTTTAATTTTTGAATTTTCGTAAATTACCATGAACGGTAATTTACGCGGTAAATTACGGCGTAATTTACCATTTTCCAAAATTACCGTAATTTTCGAACCCTAGAGGTGACCCTTCCACATTCTATGTTAAACCTGGTGATTTAACACCGATATACAGAATGCAGAAATCCTGTAATATTTTTACCAAGCAATAGCTCGATAAAAATATTCGCCTTCTAGTTGTTTTTACTGCAATACACACCGTCTCGAGAGCCTCAAAAGTGTGGTCCATCATGATTGGTCGGAATATGTGGTCAACTTAGTAGAGCGTTTTATACTAATAACGCTATGACTAGTTGGCCGTCAAAAACAACGTTTTCCGATCAGGCAGGGAAATAAGGTTTTAAGTATTTTTCTGGATAAAGCAGGCAGGTCACCACTTTTCTCTAGTCGTGTAGAGCTGGGGGCAGGCGCGTCCGAGGCTCGGCCTCTATTTTGAAAAAAATAATTAACAACTAAAATAAAAATAAAAAAGTACTAAGCCTTAACTGCGAGGACTCTTAGCATCGAGTCATCGACAACTAAAACTAATGAAAAAATCTTCGTAGTTCAGGATTTCAAGTAGAATCGAGAATAATATGAACCGAACCGAACTGACTTCAATTCAAAAATCCAGTACTACTGTGGGAAAAACAACTTACAGGCGAATTTTTTTATCGGTCTATTTGATATATTTTCCGTGAAACTTCAGGACATTAATTACTTAGCACGTATATAAATAGTTCAATACTATTACGCTCAGTCAAAATTCCCTGTTTAATTGTACTTCACTGCGTAGTAAGCCCTTACAATTGATGTATTTTTTCTTTTCCTTTTGCCATTATGTGTGTAATCTCGCAAGTCGCTTGTGACTTTTTTTACGCACAATAAACTACCATTCATTCATTCATTATTAAAGAAGCACTCCAACTCCACCAAGCGTCTGCTCCCCGCTCCAGAGAACTACTACGTGGTGACCCTTGTCTCACCACACCATGGTGTACTGGCCCATTACTAGCCAACCCTTTGCTCAGAGGCCCACCACCACCGCTCCTTTCCCACGCACTGGCCCCCCGACCTCCGTCCACTACACCTGGCGCCACTGCCAAAGTTCGCCAGCCGGTTCAGTCGGGTGCAGCCGCCACATCACGAATTAAAACCGCCCCCAAGAGACGCACAAGCCCACCCAAAGGCCTCTTCGTCAGTCGATTGGATGAATCCCTAAGCTCGGATGAACTGCGCGACACCTTAAACGAGGTGGCCCAAATTACTACTGCTCACTGCATTAGGCTACGTACCAAAAGCCCGAATGCCACCCACTCCTCCTTTTACGTCACGTGCACTGATCAATCGGATTTCGAGAAAATAAGCGACCCTGCCATCTGGCCCGTGGACTGCATTATGGCCCCCTTCAACGGAGTCCCCCGACCGGAACACAGGCACACCACTGAACTTACCGAGACTCCTACGCCAACTGCAACCGACCAATGAATAACTTAAACTTTGCCAATCCCAAGTTCAATTCACTGTCTATTGCTTACCAAAATGTTAGGGGTTTACGGACTAAATCGATGGAATTTTATAACAATGTCGTGGAACTAGATCTTGATATTATTTGCTTAAGTGAAACCTGGTTTGGTGCCGCTCAATTCAATTGTGACTACTTTCCTAACTCATATTCTATTTACCGAGCAGATCGGGCCGATCCTGATTTTAAGGGCGTTAGAGGAGGAGGAGCCTTGATTGCTGTGAAAAAGTCATTTCGGAGTTTTCGACGCAGTGATCTCGAGGCCACTGAGGAGTGTGTACTGGTTGAGATCAAGAATTGCTCTGAAGACTCTCTATTGATTGGTAACGGATATTTCAAACCATCTTACCGTGATCAACAGTACCAGCTCTTCAGTGAACGGTTAGTTCAGACTCTTCATGATTTCACTGGCGATATTGTCCTCCTGGGTGACTTTAATCTACCAGGGGTTGATTGGCAAACTTATGGAACTCAAGGGTGCTCCTCCTTTACAAAATCAAAAGCTCTTCATATATTCGAACTGTGCTTTTCTCTCAACCTTAATCAGATTAACATTCCTACGAACAATTTAAATTTGTTAGATCTTTGTTTAACTAACGTGAATGGTCTAACACTTGAACCTTTACCCGACTCGTTTGTTAAGGGGGACCACTTTCATCCTCCTTTCCAAACCAATTACGCTATGCGAGGAACACCCAATATAAATATTGCACCACCAACCTTTAATTATTTACGCGGCGATTACCATTCCCTCTACACCATGGTTCGGGACTACGATTGGTCCGTGTTATTTGAGTCGCGCGACGTTAATTTTTGTGTCGAGCAACTCACTGGCACTCTTCAGAATGCCATGGCACGCAACATCCCAAAACGCTCTTCACGGACCAGTAGCAAATTCCCCATATGGTACTCTCCTGTACTCAGGTTGGCCATTACTAGGAAAAAATACTATTTTAAAAAGCACAAACGAACTGGGGCTCTCGCGGACTTTATTGAGTTTAAGCGACTGCGCGCGCTTGTCAGGCGTTTGACCGTCCGTGATAGAAAGGCGGAGACTTCTCGAGTCTGCGCCGACGCCCGGAGTCACCCCAAGAAATTTTGGAGCTTTGTTAATGGCAATCTAGGTGAAGGATCTAAACCAATTATATTGAAAGTATCAGATAACTTAATTACGACCGCCGAGAATTTGGCTAAACATTTTGGTCCTCATTTTGCTTCCATATCAGTAGATGGAACCGACTCTAATTTACCCTGCGGGATTGATTACCCTGGGGTCGACTCCGTCCGTTATTGTTCACAAATAATTCCATCTGCTGATATTCTCAATGCTATTCGCCAATTACCCGTCAAATTTTCCACCGGAGGAGTGGATGGTATCCCCGCGTTTATAATAAAGGGCTGCGCTGATATTTTAACACCCGTTCTCACCCATATATACAACCTCTCCCTCGAACTATGTACTTTCCCAAGGCTTTGGAAACGGGCGGTTATTGTGCCTATATACAAAAGTGGTCCCGCGCACGATATAAAAAAACTACCGACCAATCTCCCTACTCTGTGTATTTGCCAAAGTCTTCGACAAATTAATGCACTCGTATCTTCAGGGTTGGTTCAAGGCATTTCCCAACGCCTGCCAACATGGCTTTCAAAAGAGCAAAAGTGTGGATACCAATCACGCTGAATTTATGAATCTGGTGGTTCCTGAAGTCGAGGGTCAGGGCCAGGTCGACGTTGTTTACCTCGACCTGGCCAAGGCCTTCGACAGAGTTTCTCACCCATATTTATTAGATAAACTTCAGGGTCTCGGAGCGGGTGGTTCACTACTTAATTGGTACCGTTCCTACCTTGCGGATCGCGTCAATGTCCTTAAATGTAACGGCTCCATGACTTCTACCACCTACAAACTTAACTGCGGCGTTCCCCAAGGTTCGTCGCTTGGACCGCTTTTATTCAACATTTACATTTACGACTTACAATTTTTGGTTAAATATTCGCACCTTTTTCAATTCGCTGACGATAACAAAGTTTGTAAAATCATTAACTCACCTCACGACAGCGCGGAGTTACAATTGGACCTTGACGCAATCTCCAGTTGGTGTCTTCACCATAACATTCCAATCAATCCTACAAAATCGGTTCATGTCACCTATACTAGAAGATTTTGCCGTGAGGTGCAATCAGTATATACCTTACACAATGCTGCCATTCCACAAAAGACTACCATTAAAGACCTTGGCGTTATATTCGATCGACAACTTCTATTTCGAGAACATGTTAATTTAACGGTCAGTATGACTCGCCGCACATTGGCAGTTATACTCAAACTGGCGAGAAAGCTAGGTTCGCTCTCCCATTTTCGGCTTCTCCATCTAAGTCTGGTTCGGTCCCGCATCTTGTATGGTTGTCTCGTTTGGTCTGGCTGCAGTGTATACTTAAAAAATAGGATCGAGAGTATACAAAGAAAATTTATCCTCTATTGTCACACTTTCTATTTAAAAGATAATGTCTATGATTACCTCTCTTTATTGAAAATTGTAAAAATTGCCACTTTGGACCACATTTGTAAAATTCGTGATGTACAATTTGTATATAAGCTTGTTAATAATATAACTCCATCCCCCATTTTACTATCAAACCTTAACTTTTTAGTGCCAAAAATTCTACGTCACTGTGTCCTATTCTATTACTCAAGAAATAGCAGAAATCCCATTATAGGAATGCAGCAGTCCTGCAATCTCCTCAATGATATATTTGACATTTTTTCAGATAACTTAAATACAATACGCTGATTTCTATTTTGTTTCAATCTTTTACTTTCCCTATATAAATCTTTAGTCATGTATAAATTATTAATCGGTTGTACCAGAAGAAAATAGGGGAAGTGGGTAGCTTGGGCAACTTCGCGAGGCGTCCCGTTTACGGATTTTTCGCGCCATTTCCCTCCCCGTGGGGGTGAAGAGAGATAGGATTTTTACGCGCATTAACACACGAGTGACGTAATTCTGTGGACAGTACGGTCCTACGCCTTCCAACTGACTAGAGGCGTCTGCTAGAGGCAGTGAGGCACTCAGGCAGAATGGCAGAGGCCAGAATCGAGTGGTAAGTACAAAATTCATAACTTATTTTAAAATATGTCTTTATTTTTAAATACAATGGTATTTCTAAGTTCCAGGGAAAAAATGAACTTGTCCGAAGTTTTAAACTGTGATAGGGAAGAGTTCAAAGTAATAAAGTTGTATCCAAGTTGTTGTTGTTTGATTTTTAACATTGGGTTTGGTTTGGGTAGATCTTACTTTTCCTTTCAACACAGCCTGAGTTTTCTTATCGGTAGTTTCTTTGTACGTTAAATCACACTGTGTACTCTTAACGACATTCATTTTATTAAATAACCGAATTTTCGTCCTTAATTAAACCAATATCCGCATTAACTCGTTGCCTGACCAGGGTGAGAAATAAGGCGGTGGCACTTGGCAAATGACCAGTTTAAAAATTGCTTTGACCAGTTTATTTATTAAATGCCTGGGGGTCCAGTGGTCACCGTGACCACTTTTTAAATTCCCCTTCTTTAGTAAAAAAATAATTCCAAGTAGTGGGTTATAGAATTTAATGCTTATAAAACAAATAAACAGTATATAAAACCATCCTTAGAGCCATTTCAGTGCAGCTCTGACAGTTTGTAGAAATATTAAGTGGTCATTGACCAGTTTTTTAATTAAAACCCTTGGGCTCTACTGGTCAAATGACCAGTTTAAAAATTTTCCTTATTTCTCACCCTGTGCCTGACGTAACCCTAACTCAAACTGAAGCACAGCAGAAATATAAGCAGACTACACAAGTTAGTTCCACAGTTCGCTACATGGTGGCGTTCGCAATGAAATCTGGTACTATTTTATGCTTCGCGCCGATTGGCCAGATTCAAATTTTAAGGGTGGTAGGGGAATCGACCATTGTAAGTGAGAATCACTGGACGACTTGTATGGCTCAAGGCTACGTCTACCCACTTCCCCTATTTTCTTCTGGTTGTACATAATATTTTTGCAAATAATAATGTGTATTTTCTCGTGAACAACTACGGTTCTTTTTATGCACAATAAACAAGCTATTCATTCATTATTATTATTATTATTGTTATTATTATTGTTATTATTATTATTATTATTATTATTATTATTATTATTATTATTATTATTATTATAATTATTATTATTATTATTATTATTAGCAGAAATCCCATTATAAGAATGCAGCAGTCCTGTAATCTCCTCAATGATATATTTGACATTTTTTCAGATAACTTAAATACAATACGCTGATTTCTATTATGTTTCAATCTTTTACTTTCCCTATATAAATCTTTAGTCATGTATAAATTATTAATCGGTTGTACATAATATTTTTGTAAATAATAATGTGTATTTCTCTACTGAACAGCTTAAGCATGCTTTTTGATATGATTATGAGTGCTAAACTATATTCATGGTTTAAAGTAAATCTTCCGGAAAGCCAACACGGTTTTGTAAAAGGAAGATCCGTTGAGACAAATCTTATAAGCACACTGCAATACATTGCACCCATTGCGGAAAATAGAGGACAGGTTGACATTATATATGTCGACCTATCTAAAGCGTTCGATCGGGTATCCCACAAGATACTTATCCAAAAACTACAACACTATGGATTATCGGGTAAACTGCTTGAGTGGACTAAAAACTACTTAAGTAACCGTAAAAATACCCTCAAAATTAATGGGGAAAAAACAAATGTCACGTACAATGTAACTTGTGGCGTTCCACAAGGGTCATCCCTTGGCCCGCTATTATTTAATATTTATACAGCTGACGCACCCTCGTTTATTAACCACTCTAAAATCCTCCAATTTGCCGATGATACTAAACTTGGGAACTCTGTATCGACGGACTCAGACTGCGAAAAACTTGAAGCCGATCTCATTAATCTTAACAACTGGTGCACCCAAAACAATATTCCCATAAATAATGATAAAACCATTATAATGTCATTTACTAGAAAAAAATCTAAAATTGCATATAATTATAAACTAAATGGAGAAACCCTTATCAGAGTCCAAACCATAAGAGACTTAGGAGTCATATTTGATGAAAAACTAAATTTTATCGCACATGTTAAACATACCTTAGCTGATTGTTATCAAAAGCTAGGCCTAAGTCTCAAAATTGCAAAAGATATAAATTCACCAACTTGCTTTGTAAAACTTTATCTAACTCTGGTCAAACCAAAATTAATATTTGGAGGCCTGGTTTATAGCGGCTGCAGTGAATATCAACTATCCAAACTAGAACGGGTACAGAATAAATTCCTGAATTACTACAAATACTACTTTTTGCCGAAAGATACACATAAGACAACCCAAAGTAAATTAAAACTAGATACCATCAGTAAAACCCTAATTAAATTAGACATCATATTCCTGCAAAAGCTAAATGGAAATTTTATAGACTGCTCCATGTTGTTAGAACAAATCAAGTTCCATGCTCCCAACCTGAAAACTCGCCTCAGAAGCGACAGATTATTGAAACCCAACATAACTTCACTAGAGCCAATGAGCAGAATGATGAAAAACTATAATATTTATGGATCTCATATAGACATTTTTGACAAAGCAAAACCCTCCCTGAAAGATATTTGTATATAACCCTATAACTCTAATTTTTATCTTAGGACTTCTGTTTTTACCTCGCGACATTTATTCTTATGTATTTTCATATTCCGACTTATATTTTTAACTTATTTTTATCGTATGTTTTTATTTTTATCTTATGTTTATATTTTATCCTATGACATATTCTTACATTATTTCTAAATAATTATTCTAAAATATACCCTTCACCCCTAACTTATTACCTCATCCCCGTGTAAATACTTGTAGGTCATATACATGTACCGTTTATTTGCACGTAATAAACACTATTATTATTATTATTATTATTATTATTTTCTCGTGAACCACTACGGTTCTTTTTATGCACAATAAACAAGCTATTCATTCATTCATTCATTATTATTATTATTATTATTACATTTTGGCCCTTGACTAAACCCTTATCATGGCCTAATCTGACTTCCTAAATTTAATTACTTGCTTTATATTATGATACCAGGCCCATTTTTCTTACAATGTTAACTTTTGTTGAAAATAAGTGTATGAATTTTAATTGATGTGCATTTGTTTATGAATGTTTTAATAAGAATTAGGCCTAATTCACGCGCGCGCAAAAATATTCATGTTTTTTGTGTTTGTATTCATTTGTGTTTATATTCATTTGTGTTTTATATTTTTTGTAAACCTTGGATTATTATCGTTCCTTGAAAAAACAGTATAGAAAGCTTTAGTCGGATATTTGTGTAAGAAATAAGTATAACTGCTTTAAACAGAATCTTTGACCGAAGGGATCGGTTCGCTTGGAAAACAAAGTAATAAAATTTCTTAGCTTGGATAGGACAGATCAAAGATTCAGGGTATTATATGACATGCACGTCCATTAGTAAAAAGTGAAAGTTAAGATAAATAAAAGAGAAAATGAGGAGATAGAATAATAATAAGCGTAAAGGCCGATGCTCTGGCCAAAATTGCAAATTGGTAAAAACATAAACTGAACTTTGAATATGGGGGTGGAAAATTGAATGGAACTTTGAAACCTAGCTAGGAGTCCTGACTTGGACGTTAAAGAATAATCACTTTTGGAATGGGCTAGCGAAGAAGCTAGACGTCCTTAGTCGGGCATAAGAAATAAAAAGAAATGAAGCTCAGACCTAGGCAAGGAGCTAGAGTCTTCGGACATAATAATTAAAAAATGGAACTTAGGAAAAGGAAAAGGTATCACGGAAATAATGGAATAAGGAAAAGGTTTAGATACCACGGAAATAAGGAAAAGGTTTAGATACCACGGAAATAAGGAAAAGTTTTAGATACCACGGAAATAAGGAAAAGGTTTAGATACCACGGAAATAAAAGAAATGGAAAAGGTTTAGATACCACGGAAAAAATAATACAAAAGAAAAGTTAAAGTAAAGGAACAGTTTGAAATAAAAGAATTTGAGTTGATTGGAATTGAATAAAGCGTTGAATTCGTCTAAAGCAAAAAACTGAGTGACTTTGTTATTGATTGGAGTGATTCTTATAAGTTACGCGACGAACGGGGACTTATGGTTTCGATTTTTCAGTCGGTCGGAACACTTATAAAAATTTGAGCTCTCCCAAAATTAAAAGTAACGGATTAAGAGAATAAAAGCTATGAAAGCGAAACATGGTGCCGAAACCCGGGATTGAGTGTACGTAAGAACCTTTGGATTAATAACAAAAATTAGCAAAAAAAAGTGGCAACAGACTTAGAAAGAAATAAAATAAAACGGGACGCCGTAAGACGGTCTATGAAAAAAGCCTTAGACGCTATAAAAACTGAACTGGGAAACGAAGAAGTGGATGAAGAAGTAATTGCGAACAACTTGGCTCAAGTGACGGCAACCCGTACAAAAATTTTAGGCTGTAATTCATCTGCATACGCGCTTTTTTATCGCTATCACGCTGTAATAGGTACACATTAAGGCTACATTTTCTGCAGCTCGAAAAACGCGAAAATTTAACAACAATTCCAGAACTGCAAATTGTCTGCCGTTTCTACATTTTCAGTTTATTATCTGTTAATTGTCTGTACTGGCAGAAATATGCAGCGCGATTCTGCAAACGCGATGCAAAAGTAGAAATAACAGCTGCTAGTTTAAAACTGTAATTTGACCACAGTTATAGACATGTTACAGATCTGCAAAAGTGATGGAAAAGTAGAAATCCAGCTGCCAATTTAAAACTGCAATTTGACTATATTTATAGACATGTTACAGGTTTGCAAAAGTGATGAAAAAGTAGAAATACCAGCTGCTAGTTTAAAACTGCAACTTGACCACATTTATAGACATGTTACAGGCCTGCAAATGTGATGGAAAAGTAGAAATCCAGATGCCAATTTAAAACTGTAATTTTACCTCATTTATAGACATGTTACAGGTCTGCAAAACGTATGGAAAAGTAGATATTCAGCTGCCAATTTAAAACTGCAATTTGACCACATTTATAGACATGTAACAGGTCTACAAAAGTGATGGAAAAGCAGAAATCCAGCTGCCAATTTAAAACTGTAATTTGACCAAATTTATAGACATGTAACAGGTCTACAAAAGTGATGGAAAAGCAGAAATCCAGCTGCTAATTTAAAATTGTAATTTGGCCATTTTTATAGACATGTTACAGGTCTGAAAAAGTGATGGAAAAGTAGAAATCCAGCTGCCAATTTAAAACTGTAATTTGACCATATTTATAGACATGTTACAAGTCTGAAAAAGTGATGGAAAAGTAGAAATCCAGCTGCCTATTTAAAACTGTAACTATTCCACATTTATAGACATATTGCAGGTATTCAAAAGTAGAATTTCCTACTTTTGAATACCTGCAATATATCTCTCTAAATGTGGTTAAATTACAGTTTTAAGTTGGTAGCTGAATTTCTACTTTTCCATCACGTTTGCAGACCTGTAACATGTCTATAAAAATGGTCAATTTAGGTCAAATTAAAGTTTTAAATTGGCAGATGTATTTCTACTGTTCCATCACTTTTGCAGACCTGTAACATGTCTTTAAATGTAGCCATATTGCAGTTTTAAATTAGCAGCTAGATTTCTACTTTTCAATCACTCTTTCAGACCTGTAACATGCCTATAAATGTGGTCAAATTGCAGTTTTAAATTAGCAGCTGGATTTCTACTTTTCTATCACTTTTGCAGACCTGTAACATGTCTATAAAATGGTCAAATTACAGTTCTAAATTGGCAGCTGCATTTCACTTTTCCATCACTTTTGCAGATCTGTAACATGTCTATAAATGTGGTAGAATTGCAGTTTTAAATTAGCAGCTGGATTTCTACTTTTCTATCACTTTTGCAGACCTGTAACATGTCTATAAAAATGGTCAAATTACAGTTCTAAATTAGCAGTTGCATTTCTACTTTTCCATCACTTTTGCAGACCGGTAACATGTCTATAAATGTGGTCAAATTGCAGTTTTAAATTAGCAGCTGTATTTCTACTTTTCTATCACTTTTGCAGACCCGTTAACATGTCTATTAAAACGGTCAAATTACAGTTCTAAATTAGCAGCTGGATTTCTACTTTTCCATCACTTTTGCAGACCTGTAACATATCTATAAAAACGGTCAAATTACAGTTTTAAACTAACAGCTGGTATCTCTACCTTTGCATGGCGTTTGCAGAATTGCGCTGCATATTTCTGCCAGTCTAGACAGTTAACAGTTAACAAACAGAAAATGTAGAAACGGCAATCAATTTGCAGTTCTAGAATTGCTGTGAAATTTTCCCGTTTTTTGAGCTGCAGAAATGTAGCCTTAATGGTTACAGCGTGGTAGCGATAAAAAAGCGCGTATGCAGATGAATTACAGCTTAAAATTTTTTTACGGGAAGTCAACTTCGAGCGCTCCATAAATTTTTATCTGCTTCTGTTAGGCATTAATATTACTGCTTTTATTTTCCTAAACTTTGAATAAACAATTGGTTAGGCCTAAAAAGGCATCTTAAAAAAGCTTTACTCATTCATCTCAATAAGATCTTTTGATCTAATACTGTCACGTCTCGATCCTAAAAATATTTAAACCACCATAAAAGATAGAAAATTGAAACATTTTTGGTCATAAAAGGGCCAGTATTGTATATACAGTTATCAAACGTTTATCAGATATGTTTCAATAAGCCTATACTTCGTAATACTAGAGACTTACTGAGAGCTAGTTCGAGAATGACTCGAGAA
Source organism: Phalangium opilio (assembly GCF_054372755.1). NCBI lineage: Eukaryota > Metazoa > Arthropoda > Arachnida > Opiliones > Phalangiidae > Phalangium > Phalangium opilio. Next base: position 1,236,896 of record NW_028324165.1, read on the forward strand.
TTGAATACACTCGGTTTTGCAGTCCAACTTCACCGATTAAGACAAGATCTACTATCACCATGGCGCTCGAAATGTGAAGGAAATTGCGAACCAAAGTACTTTAGCGCTATTTTATAAGTCTACAGCAGTTTTCCTGGTTGCGAATAGACGTAAAACAAGCCTGTCGGGACCCTTCCCTTCAGTTGTAATCGGTTTTTAGCTACAAGTTTAAAAGACTTTTTCGATTATGTTCTGTGAGTGTGTATGTTGTGGATGTTAGATAGACGAAAAGACCTTTTTAGCTAGATGTGGTAAGAACTTGTACATGTACCTAAACAGTTGGACCATCTCAGATGTTAATTTAGCAAGTCAGAAAAGCGTGTATTCAGATAAATTACAGCTTAATATTTTTGTAAGGGATGAGTACAAGTTGGGAATCCAAAATAAACCTCTCCAAGTCGAGACGCAATTTAGAGGCTATTTTTAAATATTAAAAAAAATATAATTGATATTTATTAATTTAATCGTCATTAATTTACCTTAATTCTAGTTAAATCGTTTTAAGGAACTTTATTCCTAAAATAATTTTAAACATAGCTATTGTTGACGTTTGAACTCAAGCGTAAGCCTCTTTAAATTTTTTTGGAAATTTAGGGTATATAAGGCGACTGATTCACGATAATTGATAGGAAAACCCGCAATGACCATGCAAAGCATCTGAAACGCGCCTGCAATGATCCTGCAAAGAATCTGAAATGCACCTGCAATTATCCTACAAAGTATCTGAAATGCACCTGCAATGATCCTGCGAAGTATCTGAAATACACCTGCAATGATCCTGCGAAGTATCTGAAACGCATCTGATATTATTCCACAAAGTATCTAAATCGCACCTGCAACGATCCTACAAAGAATCTGAAACGCGGCTGCAATGACCCTGCAAAGTATCTGAAACGCACCTGCAATTATCCTACAGAGTATCTGAAATGCTCCTGCAATGATCCTGCGAAGTATCTGAAACGCGGCTGCAATGATCCTACAAAGTATCTGAAACGCACCTGCAATTATCCTACAAAGTATATGAAAAGCGCCTGCAATTATCCTACAAAGTATATGAAAAGCGCCTGCAATTATCCTACAAAGTATATGAAATGCTCCTGCAATTATTCTACAGAGTATCTGAAATGCACCTGCAATGATCCTGCGAAGTATCTGAAATACACCTGCAATGATCCTGCGAAGTATCTGAAACGCATCTGATATTATTCCACAAAGAATCTAAATCGCACCTGCAATGATCCTACAAAGAATCTGAAACGCGGCTGCAATGACCCTGCAAAGTATCTGAAACGCACCTGCAATTATCCTACAGAGTATCTGAAATGCTCCTGCAATGATCCTGCGAAGTATCTGAAACGCGGCTGCAATTATCCTACAAAGTATATGAAAAGCGCCTGCAATTATCCTACAAAGTATATGAAATGCTCCTGCAATTATTCTACAAATCTGAAACGCACCTGCAATTATCCTACAAAGTATATGAAAAGAGCCTGCAATGATCCTGCAAAGAATCTGAAACGCGCCTGCAATTATTCTACAGAGTATCTGAAATGCACCTGCAATGATCCTGCGAAGTATCTGAAACGCGGCTGCAATGATCCTGAAAAGTATATGAAAAGCGCCTGCAATTTTTCTACAAAGTATATGAAAAGCGCCTGCAATTATCCTACAAAGTATATGAAATGCTCCTGCAATTATCCTAAAAATATCTGAAAAGTACCTGCAATTATCCTACAAAGTATCTGAAACGCACCTGCAATTATCCTACAAAGTATCCGAAATACGCCTGCAATGATCCTAAAAAGTATCTGAAACGCGCCTGCAATGATCCTGAAAAGTATATGAAAAGCGCCTGCAATTTTCCTTCAAAGTATATGAAATGCTCCTGCAATTATCCTAAAAATATCTGAAAAGTACCTGCAATGATCCTACAAAGCATCTGAAACGCGCCAATAATGATCCTGAAAAGTATCTGAAACGCGACTGCAATTTGCCCACAAAGTATATGAAAAGCGCCTGCAATTATCCTAAAAAGTACCTGAAACGCGCCTGCAATGATCCTGAAAAGTACCTGAAACACGCCTGCAATTATCCTAAAAAGTATCTGAAACGCCCCTGCAATGATCCTGAAAAGTACCAGAAACACACCTGCAATTTGTCTACAAAGTATATGAAAAACGCCTGCAATTATCCTAAAAAGTATCTGAAATTCGGCTGCAATGATCCTAAAAATCATCTGAAAAGCACTTGCAATGATCCTACAAAGCATCTGAAACGCACCAATAATGATCCTGAAAAGTACCAGAAACACACCTGCAATTTTCCTACAAAGTATATGAAACACGCCTGAAATTTTCCTACAAAGTATATGAAACGCTCCTGAAAAGTATCTGAAATGCACCTGCAATTATCCTAAAAATTATCTGAAAATCACCTGCAATTATCCTACAAAGTATCTGAAACGCGCCTGTAATTATCCTACAAAGTATCTGAAACGCGCCTGCAATTATCCTACAAAGTATCTGAAACGCGCCTGCAATTATCCTAAAAAGTATCTGAAAAGCACCTGCAATTATCGTACAAATTAAAGTATCTGAAACGCGCCTGTAATGGTCCTTAAAAGTATCTGAAACGCGGCTGCAATGATCCTGCAAAGTATTTGAAACGTGGCTGCAATTATCCTACAAAGTATCTGAAACGCAGCTGCAATGACCCTGCAAAGTATCTGAAACGCGCCTGCAATGATCCTACAAAGTATCTGAAACGCATCTGCAATTATCCTACAAAGAATATGAAACGCACCTACAATGATCCTGCAAAGTATCTGAAACACACCTGCAATTATCCAACAAAGAATCGGAAATGCACCTGCTATTATCCTACAAAGTATCTGAAACGCGCCTGCAATGATCCAAAAAAGTATCTGAAACGCGCCTGCAATTTTCCTACAAAGTATATGATACGCGCCTGCAATTATCCTAAAAAGTATCCGAAACCCGCCTGCCATTATCCTACAAACTTAGCAATTTCTGACTGAAACATGCAAACAATATATCTGGAAGGTACAGTACCTGTAATGAGCCTACAAACATCCTGATTTCTTACGGTAGTTACTATTTCCCTTCTGTTTTCTAGCTGTAAGGTAGCTATTTTATGACTCTAGAGTAGCTAAATTTTGTATACTGCTGTACTGAGTTTTCCAACGGAAGATATTTTTTCTGCAAAACGTCTAAAATGTTCTGCATAGCTCTCTGGAATGCATCTTAATTTTGTCTGAAGTTGAACCTTTTTCAGGTTTATTCCAGTATTTTTCCAGAATATTCCAGTTTATTTGCAATATATTGCAGATTTTAAAAAATCTAAATAACAGCAAAATGCAGCCGTAAATTTTTGTACGGGAAGAGAAGGTAAAATAACAAAACTGAACGAAACAATCTCGAAATTAATTACGGACGGTGATAAAATTGCTGCGGAAGTGAAAGACGAGGAAGACTGGATAGAATTTTTAACGTACTGGACAGAGCGTGCAAAAAGATGGCTCGCGAGTAACAAAGAAAACGAGACGGCGACGGAAAACAACAGCACGAGCGTCCAGCCAACAGTATCCGGAAATCAAACTCCAGCAACTGTGAAATTGCCTCAAATCAGCATCAGGAAATTCAGCGGTGGACTAGAAAACTGGCAACAGTAGGTAGAAAAGGGGAGTTCAAATTCACTTGGTATTCAACGGTATCGACGGTATCAACGGTATCGACGGTATCAACGCCATTTTTTTTCTCGGTGGTATTTTTTTTCTCTGCGCCATTTTTGTTTTTCTCTGACGTCATTCTCGACGCCATTTTTTCTCGGTGGTATTTTCTTCTCGGCGCCATTCTTTTTATCGGAAATTTCTGGCGGGAAATTTGAAAATGTTAAGCCTTATCGGACTTCAATCAAGACCAAAGTCCATTGTGATTTTCAAAATCCCGAGTTTGCTGATAAGGCAAGGAATCAAAGATTAGGATGTCATACTACAGTTATAATATATTAGGAACTGAACGTATTATATACTAAGATATTTTGGGAATGGTGACAGACGGCACACACTCGAATTCAAACCTTAATCCTAATTAATGCATACCATTTATAATAATTGTATTGACTTAACAGGGTGCAACGCACGCTAACTTAAATAATTGTCGAAGAAAAGAATTAAAATTAATTATAATTATTTAAATATTTAAGAAAAACTGGAAATTCAAAAACACTTCAAAACTTTGACACGAAATTTGAAATTGTTTAGCCTTTGCGTGGGTAATTTAAATCTCGGGTATAAAACCAAACCAAACCTAACCTATTCTAAGCCTACCCCACTGCGAATATTCTATTTAAATCTCTACACTTAACCCCGAAGTTGATATTTTCAAATCTCGCGCCAAAGCTGAAATGGGATCGGAATTCCTGCTGTCTGTCCAAGATGTTTGTTTAAGACTCTAGTCGACCTCGGGATGAAGCCAATTAACTAATAAATTTGAAATTGTTAAGCCTTTGCGTGGGTAATTTAAATCCCGGGGTACAAAACAAAACAAAACCAAACCTAACCTATTCTTAGCCTATCGCACTGCGAATACTCTATTTAAATCCCTACACAATCCTAATTAATGTATACCATTAATAATAATTTTATTGACTTAACAGGGTTCAACGCACGCTAACTTAAACAATTGTCGAAGATAATAATTAATATTAATTACATTTATTTAAATATTTAAGAAAAACTGGAAACTCAAAACACTTTCTTCAAAACTTTGACACGAAATTTGAAATTGTTAAGCCTTTGCGTGGGTAATTCAAATCTCGGGTACTAACAAAACCAAACCTAACCTATTCTATCGTGCTTGAAAGTGTTGTTAAATGAATGAAAAGTCGTTGAAAGTGTTGTTAAATGAATAAAAAGTCGTTGAAAGTGATGTTAAATGAATAAAAAGTCGTTAAAATGGCTGAGAAAAGGATGGTTGAATGTGCTTATAAATGACTAAAAAGTGGCTGAAAGTGCCGTTAAATGACTAAAACCAGAAGTAATATAAGAAACCTCCCTACGGGAGGGAAGTATACAAGACGCCATAGGCATAACGTTAAAACACGCGATACATCCTCGTACCGCCAAATACCATATTCAGACACTATTGCTCATGGACAAGGTACGGTAGTCTTTCGATATGGTCGTTGGAAAAGGAAAGAGGAAAAAGCGCTTCAAACTAGTGTAGTCTGCTTAGCCGTCTGTCTTAAAGAAACAGGAGATTCCTGATTTTGTTAATAAATATTCACATACTTTTATTTCGAAACGAAAATCAAGTTTATTGTGAAGCCAAGAAGAAGATGAAAATTATGAATACAAGAATAAAATTTCGAGAAAGATAATAACACCATTTTGAAATCTATGTATAGTGTTAGTCATATACCTTGGCAAAGTAAGGGTTTATTTCAAATTTTACGCAAAGACCTATGAAAATCCTACAATCTAGTCACTGCCTGTCTATTAATGATTGATTATCATCAAAATCTAAAAATACTGCATGAATTATTTCATTGGAAAAGTTTAAAATTACAATGAGTTTGTGAAATTGACAAACTTAAGCAGCCGACGCAATCGCTTAAGCAGCCGACGTAATCGCGAGATCAGAGAATGTATTCCTACGCTCTACGCGGCCCAGCCCTATTTTTTAAACTTTGTTTACGGCCGTATAAGTGCGCGGGGACATTGGCGGTACGAGGATGTATCGGGAAAAATTCGCCTTTGTACACTTTCCTCCCGTAGGGAGGTTTCTTATATTACTTTTGCTAAAACATTAATGAAAATGTCGTTAAATGACAAAACATGATAGAAAATGACGTTAAATTACTGAAAAGCGGTTGGAGGTGTTGTTAAATGGGTAAAATTTGGTTGAAAGTGTTGTTAAATGACTAAATCGTGCGTGAAAGTGTTTTTAAATGAATAAAAAGACGTTAAAAGGGTTGAGAAAAATATGGTTGAACTTGTTGATAAATGACTAAAATGTGGTTGAAAGTGTCGTTAAATGACTAAAATGTGGTTGAAAGTGTCGTTAAATGACTAAAATGTGGTTGAAAGTGTCGTTAAATGACTAAAATGTGGTTGAAAGTGTCGTTAAATGACTAATACATGAGCGACTGTGTCGTTAAATTACTAACACATTAATGGAAACTTCGTTAAGTGACTGAAATTTGAATGAAAATTCGTTATATGACTATAATATGAAAGAAAATTATGCTAAATGACTGAAAAGCGGTTTGAAGTGTAGTTAAATTACTGAAAAGTGGTTGAAAGTGTTGATAAATGACTAAAAAGTGGTTGAAAGTGTTGATAAATGACTAAAAAGTGGTTCAAAGCCTCGTTAAATGATTAAAATAATGTGTGAAATGTCGTTACGTTACCATAAAATGATAGAAAATTATGTTGTGCCAAAACTTTGACTGGTAATTTGAAACGTTAAGCCTTTGAGTAAACCCCGGTGGACTATTTAAATCTCGGGTAGAAAGTACCAAACCTAACCTATCCTAAGCCTAATGCACTACGAACACTCCATCTAAATCTCTACGCCTGCACTTAATATCGAAGTTGACGTTTCTTATTTACATAATGATTTTTTCAGTATGTTTAGCATTTTTGGCGGGAAATTTGAATTTTCTAAGCCTTGTACAGTTTCTTTTTCTCATTAGTTAGTATTCAGTATGTTTTCCAGGGCATTAAATATGCTAGAATTAGATAAGGAAGAGAGTTACTACGGTATACGTGTGATTACTGTAACCTGCAATGCTTTAGAATGCAAATTTAGCGTAAATACAAACTTTTTTTTTAAATAGGAGGATGGTGACGCCCCCTCAGGTGTAAGAACTCTGAGATTTTCATCGTTCTCTGCATGGAATGTTTGTCATCAAACGCGGATTGTTTGATACTCCATTTGAGTTGGGAGAATATGTGAAACTTTGTTAAATTCTATGTAAATTGAGGGTCTCTGTGCCTATTCCGCGAGGTACATGTTTCAAACACCCCACCGGGGAATATGAACCTGTCTGGTCACATTTCCTAAACCTAGGGATCCACTTAACAACATCGTGAAAGGATTTTCAGTTTCAGTCACTTAAGAACCATTTCAATCACATTTAAGTTATTTACCATCGCTTTCAAGTGCATTTTAGAGATATGACGTAACTGTTGTATTGATATTTATTCATTTGACAACGTTTTCAAAAAGCTTTGATTAGACTAACAACACTTTCATCCACTTTCTTAGTCATATTAGTTTGCTTTCAATTGAATGTTTTCGTTTCACAGCGTTTTCAAAAACATTTTAGTAAATTAACAACACTTTCTGCCACTTTTTGGACATTCAACTTCATTATCAGTTTTATTTCAGTAATATAATACCAATATCAAACACATTTAAGTCGAATAGCGGGGCTTTTATTAGTTGTTTTGATCCTCTGTCTTAGTCATAATAGTTCGCTTTCAATTGAATTATTTCATTTCACATGAGTTTGATCCGTATTTTAGTAGATTAACAATACTGCCGACCACTTTCTACTTTGCTTTCAATCGAATGTTTTCGTTTCACAGCGTTTTTAAACACATTTTAGTTAATGAACAACACTTTCCTCCACTTTTTGGACATTCAACTTCATTATCAGTTTTATTTTAGTAATATAATAACAATATCAAACACATTTAAGTCGAATAGCGGGATTTTTATTAGACTTTTAACGAAACTTAAACCTATTTTTGGCGTTTTGTCAATACTTACAATTATACTTTAGTCATTTCATGACCGTTCAACTGCTTTTTAGTTCCTTTGAATGCGATTTAAACCACATTTTTGTAGTTTAACAGCACTTCCGACCACTTTTTCGTCGTTTAATTTCATTATCTGTTTTATAATAGTTATATATTAACAATATCAGATATATTTAAGTCGAATAACGTAACGTTTACTAAACATTTAGCGGGATTTTAACCAATTTTTTAGTGTTTTGTCAAATTCACCATACTAAAATAATGTAAGAGCTTGTGATATCTTTCCGATAAACGGTTCTTGTCCCATTTTGGTTCTTGTTTACTCCGTCGATATAACGTTTAGTTTTAAGCCTAACATATATATATATATATATATATATATATATAATTTCTCCCTCCCACCACTTTGTACAAAGTCAGCGTGACGTAGAAAACCTCGAGTCGCGTGCAGGACAGGGCTTAGCGTAAAGTTCAATTTTCAACTCCAATATCGGAGTTAATATGTATTCGTATTTACACTTTAATTGCATTCTAAACCATTGTAAGTTACGAAACTCATGGTTCACCCTGTCTTCTTGAGGAATCACGTGCACCGTCGTACCCGAAAACCGTACTCTCTTTTCACCGTTCATATTTCTCGCCTACTTCGTTAATAATGTTAAGCCTAACAGTGCTTTTCAATGACATATTTTAAGCCTAACAATGTATTCCAACACCTCTGTTTCGGCTTACGTTAATGATACGGGATTTGAAGCAGCAATTTCTCTTTATTGATAGGCCTATTTCGCATTTTCAAGGATAGGAAATGTAAATACCGAGGCCGGTGAACGTGAATAGAGAAACTCGGATGGTAAATAAACGGCCTATGTCAATAATTAGAAATCATGATAAGCGCTTGTAGGAAACTCTGTCGACATGGGGTGATAGTTTGGGATGCAATGTTTGTTTATGATAGGAAACTTGTAAATAAACAAACTAGATTGAGTCTTGACGCGAAAGCTACAGCGCCTAAGAGTCGAACTTTTTTTGGTCATTTAACAACACTTTACACATCATTTAATAAATTTAATAACCCTTTCAACCAGTTTTTTTAGTTATTTAGCAACACTTTCAGTCACAATTTAGTTATTTATCAACATATTGAACCACTTTTATCCATTTAATAACACATTAGACTCCTTTCTATTCATCTAATAGCACTTTCAGCCCCTTTCAAGTCATTGAACAACATTTTCAAGCATTAATTATTCATATAACAACACATTTAACCACGTTTCTTGTCATTTAACAACACATTTAACCACGTTTCTTATCATTTAACAACACATTTAACCACGTTTCTTGTCATTTAACAACACTTTCAACTATTTTTATTCATATAACGACACTTTATAGCACTTTTCAGTAATTTAACCGCACTTCACACCGCTTTTTAGTCATTTAACACCATTTTATTTTATATTATAATCCTTGAACGAAATATTCATTTATATTGTAGTCATTGAACGACATTTTCATTCACATTTTAGTCATTTAACGGCACTTACAACCACATTTTAGTCAATCATCATCACCTTCATCAACCTTTTAGTCATTTGTCAAAACATCCAACCATCTTTTCCTCGTTTATAAACCCTTTCAACGACTTTTTATTCATTTAACAATTCTTTCAACCATTTTTCTGTAATTTAACAGCACTTCAAACCACTTTCAGTCATTTAACATAATTTTATTTTATTTTATAGTCATTTAACGACATTGTCACTCATATTTTAGTCATTACTTTCAAGTTTCATCCAGTTTTTTAGTCATTCATCAACACTTTCAACCACTTTTAAGACATTTATCAACACATTTAACCATCTTTTTCTTATTTATTAACCCTTTCAGCGACTTTTTATTCATTCAGCTACACTTTCCAACCACGATTTCGTCAATTAACAACACTTTCAACCACGATTTAGTCATTTAACAACACTTTCAACCACTTCGTTTGTCATTTAACAACACCTTTGTCCAATTTATTACTCATTTAACAACACGTTTTAATCATTTTACAACAGTTTCAACAATATTTTATTCAAAAAGCAGAACTTCTTATTGAAATTAGTTATTTAACAACAATTTTTAATGAAGATTGGTCATCTAGGCACACCTTTTAATTGAATTTAGTACTGGACAACATTTCCACCATAATATATTGATATAAATCTTTCACGTTTAGACTATCGAAGTTAGACATAGTTTAAGAAAGTCCGCGACATAATTATAAGCCTTATTGGATATCATGTGGTGATGGACCTCATAAAACCTTAATTAAATTAGCGAAATTTACGTTTTTAGACATTGCGAGGATGGGAACCTTCTACTACTAAAAGGCCGTCATAGGTCTTGAGCACGTATTTATTCCTCCAGTGCTGCCCGTATCTCACACATAAGTCAGTAATAAATGGCGTCCTTTTTTGAGCCTATTTCTCCGCGTTGTTCAAAACTAGAATGCCGTTTTAAAGTTCGAACCACGTTTATGACAAGTCATTGGAGTTATTTCTTATATGTTAAACATGGCACATTTAATTTTAATACTAATATCAGAATTATTATCGGTTTGTATTTACGCTAAATTTGCATTCTAAAGCATTGCAGGTTACAGTAATCACACGTATACCGTAGTAACTCTCTTCCTTATCTAATTCTAGCATATTTAATGCCCTGGAAAACATACTGAATACTAACTAATGAGAAAAAGAAACTGTACAAGGCTTAGAAAATTCAAATTTCCCGCCAAAAATGCTAAACATACTGAAAAAATCATTATGTAAAAAAGAAACGTCAACTTCGATATTAAGTGCAGGCGTAGAGATTTAGATGGAGTGTTCGTAGTGCATTAGGCTTAGGATAGGTTAGGTTTGGTACTTTCTACCCGAGATTTAAATAGTCCACCGGGGTTTACTCAAAGGCTTAACGTTTCAAATTACCAGTCAAAGTTTTGGCACAACATAATTTTCTATCATTTTATGGTAACGTAACGACATTTCACACATTATTTTAATCATTTAACGAGGCTTTGAACCACTTTTTAGTCATTTATCAACACTTTCAACCACTTTTTAGTCATTTATCAACACTTTCAACCACTTTTCAGTAATTTAACTACACTTCAAACCGCTTTTCAGTCATTTAGCATAATTTTCTTTCATATTATAGTCATATAACGAATTTTCATTCAAATTTCAGTCACTTAACGAAGTTTCCATTAATGTGTTAGTAATTTAACGACACAGTCGCTCATGTATTAGTCATTTAACGACACTTTCAATAACATTTTAGTCATTTAACGACACTTTCAACCACATTTTAGTCATTTAACGACACTTTCAACCACATTTTAGTCATTTAACGACACTTTCAACCACATTTTAGTCATTTATCAACAAGTTCAACCATATTTTTCTCAACCCTTTTAACGTCTTTTTATTCATTTAAAAACACTTTCACGCACGATTTAGTCATTTAACAACACTTTCAACCAAATTTTACCCATTTAACAACACCTCCAACCGCTTTTCAGTAATTTAACGTCATTTTCTATCATGTTTTGTCATTTAACGACATTTTCATTAATGTTTTAGTCATTTAACGGCACTTTCAGCCACTTTTTAGTCATTTATAAGCACATTCAACCATCCTTTTCTCAGCCATTTTAACGACTTTTTATTCATTTAACATCACTTTCAACGACTTTTTATTCATTTAACAACACTTTCAACGACTTTTCATTCATTTAACAACACTTTCAACGACTTTTTATTCATTTAACATCACTTTCAACGACTTTTTATTCATTTAACAACACTTTCAACGACTTTTCATTCATTTAACATCACTTTCAACGACTTTTTATTCATTTAACAACACTTTCAACGACTTTTCATTCATTTAACAACACTTTCAAGCACGATAGAATAGGTTAGGTTTGGTTTTGTTAGTACCCGAGATTTGAATTACCCACGCAAAGGCTTAACAATTTCAAATTTCGTGTCAAAGTTTTGAAGAAAGTGTTTTGAGTTTCCAGTTTTTCTTAAATATTTAAATAAATGTAATTAATATTAATTATTATCTTCGACAATTGTTTAAGTTAGCGTGCGTTGAACCCTGTTAAGTCAATAAAATTATTATTAATGGTATACATTAATTAGGATTGTGTAGAGATTTAAATAGAGTATTCGCAGTGCGATAGGCTAAGAATAGGTTAGGTTTGGTTTTGTTTTGTTTTGTACCCCGGGATTTAAATTACCCACGCAAAGGCTTAACAATTTCAAATTTATTAGTTAATTGGCTTCATCCCGAGGTCGACTAGAGTCTTAAACAAACATCTTGGACAGACAGCAGGAATTCCGATCCCATTTCAGCTTTGGCGCGAGATTTGAAAATATCAACTTCGGGGTTAAGTGTAGAGATTTAAATAGAATATTCGCAGTGGGGTAGGCTAAGAATAGGTTAGGTTTGGTTTGGTTTTATACCCGAGATTTAAATTACCCACGCAAAGGCTTAACAATTTCAAATTTCGTGTCAAAGTTTTGAAGTGTTTTTGAATTTCCAGTTTTTCTTAAATATTTAAATAATTATAATTAGTTTTAATTCTTTTCTTCGACAATTATTTACGTTAGCGTGCGTTGCACCCTGTTAAGTCAATACAATTATTATAAATGGTATGCATTAATTAGGATTAAGGTTTGAATTCGAGCGTGTGCCGTCTGTCACCATTCCCAAAATATCTTAGTATATAAGACGTTCAGTTCCTTATATATTATAACTGTAGTATGACATCCTAATCTTTGATTGCTTGCCTTATCAGCAAACTCAGGATTTTGAAAATCACAATGGACTTTGGTCTTGATTGAAGTCCGATAAGGCTTAACATTTTCAAATTTCCCGCCAGAAATTTCCTATAAAAAAAATGGCGCCGAGAAGAAAATACCACCGAGAAAAAATACCACCGAGAAAAAATGGCGTCGAGAATGACGTCAGAGAAAAACAAAAATGGCGCAGAGAAAAAAAATGGCGTTGATACCGTCGATACCGTTGATACCGTCGATACCGTTGAATACCAAGTGAATTTGAACTCCCCTTTTCTACCTACTGTTGCCAGTTTTCTAGTCCACCGCTGAATTTCCTGATGCTGATTTGAGGCAATTTCACAGTTGCTGGAGTTTGATTTCCGGATACTTTTGGCTGGACGCTCGTGCTGTTGTTTTCCGTCGCCGTCTCGTTTTCTTTGTTACTCGCGAGCCATCTTTTTGCACGCTCTGTCCAGTACGTTAAAAATTCTATCCAGTCTTCCTCGTCTTTCACTTCCGCAGCAATTTTATCACCGTCCGTAATTAATTTCGAGATTGTTTCGTTCAGTTTTGTTATTTTACCTTCTCTTCCCGTACAAAAATTTACGGCTGCATTTTGCTGTTATTTAGATTTTTTAAAATCTGCAATATATTGCAAATAAACTGGAATATTCTGGAAAAATACTGGAATAAACCTGAAAAAGGTTCAACTTCAGACAAAATTAAGATGCATTCCAGAGAGCTATGCAGAACATTTTAGACGTTTTGCAGAAAAAATATCTTCCGTTGGAAAACTCAGTACAGCAGTATACAAAATTTAGCTACTCTAGAGTCATAAAATAGCTACCTTACAGCTAGAAAACAGAAGGGAAATAGTAACTACCGTAAGAAATCAGGATTTTTGTAGGCTCATTACAGGTACTGTACCTTCCAGATATATTGTATGCATGTTTCAGTCAGAAATTGCTAAGTTTGTAGGATAATGGCAGGCGGGTTTCGGATACTTTTTAGGATAATTGCAGGCGCGTATCATATACTTTGTAGGAAAATTGCAGGCGCGTTTCAGATACTTTTTTGGATCATTGCAGGCGCGTTTCAGATACTTTGTAGGATAATAGCAGGTGCATTTCCGATTCTTTGTCGGATAATTGCAGGTGTGTTTCAGATACTTTGCAGGATCATTGTAGGTGCGTTTCATATTCTTTGTAGGATAATTGCAGATGCGTTTCAGATACTTTTTAGGATAATTGCAGGCGCGTTTCAGATACTTTGTAGGATCATTGCAGGCGCGTTTCAGATACTTTGCAGGGTCATTGCAGCTGCGTTTCAGATACTTTGTAGGATAATTGCAGCCACGTTTCAAATACTTTGCAGGATCATTGCAGCCGCGTTTCAGATACTTTTAAGGACCTTTACAGGCGCGTTTCAGATACTTTAATTTGTACGATAATTGCAGGTGCTTTTCAGATACTTTTTAGGATAATTAATTAGGATTAAGGTTTGAATTCGAGCGTGTGCCGTCTGTCTCCATTCCCAAAATATCTTAGTATATAAGACGTTCAGTTCCTAATATATTATAACTGTAGTATGACATCCTAATCTTTGATTGCTTGCCTTATCAGCAAACTCAGGATTTTGAAAATCACAATGAACTTTGGTCTTGATTGAAGTCCGATAAGGCTTAACATTTTCAAATTTCCCGCCAGAAATTTCCGATAAAAAAATGGTGCCGAGAAGAAAATACCACCGAGATAAAATACCACCGAGAAAAAATGGCGTCGAGAATGACGTCAGAGAAAAACAAAAATGGCGCAGAGAAAAAAATACCACCGAGAAAAAAAATGGCGTCGATACCGTTGAATACCAAGTGAATTTGAACTCCCTTTTTCTACCTACTGGCAACGATTCTGGCCTCAGTTCAACGTAGCAGTCAACCAACAACAACTGGATGCAGCGGCTAAGTTGATATATTTACGTTCTTATTTAGAAGGTCAAGCCGAAAAGGCTATTGACGGTATAGAACATTTTAAAAAAGCGGCAGATATTTTAGCAGAAAGATATGGTAGAAAAGAAATGATAACTAGTGCACGAATTAATAATTTGTTTAAATTAAAACCAGTTCATGATTCAACTAATGTCGAAGCATCGAGGCACTTGCACGATTCTTGCCAAATAGAAGTTAGAAGTTTAGAGGCGTTAGGACAACTCACAGTTCAAAATATGGAATTATACGCGCATATTTTAGGGGGATTAATTCCATTGGATTTGTTAGAAGAGTTTGGGAAAGAGGAAAAGGAAAGGGGATCTTGGACAGTAGATAATGTGTTGAATTTTTTAAGGAAAACGGTAGAAAGAAAAGAACAGGCTATGGCTATACATAGAACAGGGAGAATGCAAATAAAGCAGAGTCAACCCCAAAAAGATAAACCCAAGCCCTCACAAAATACCCACCTAAAATCACTGGCGTCAGCCACGGCTTTAAGTATTCCCAGTACAAATACCAGATATCCTTACAATTGTGTGTTTTGTAATGAATCGCATCCCTATTATACCTGTATGTAAGTTCCCGCAAAAGAAAAAAGGGAAATAGCAATACGCCGAAGGCTGTGTTTTTTGTGTTTGAGAAGTGGTCATACAGCAATTCATTGCAAAACAAAGTTTAGACAATGTCAAAATTGTGGGAGATCACACAACAAAATTCTTTGCATGGATATGGATAGATATAATTACAATCAAAACAGGCAGGGGTTTAATAGGCCTAATGGAAGACAGGACAGACAAATTCCTGAAAGTAGCAATGCAAGTCAGGATAATCAAAAACAAAATGGTGCAGGTGAATCAAACCCATCTACAAGTCAAAGTAGTAATGAAAATGTTGGAACGTACAGTGCATTAGCACATGATGAAGAAACAGGGGGTGGTGAAATTTACTTGCAAACCTTGAGAGCGGTTATGATAGGCCCAAATGGGGAGGAAGCTAATGTGCGGTGTTTACTCGATGGGGGAAGCCACAGATGCTTTGTTAGAGAATAAATCGTAAATCAGTTAAAGTTAGAAGAAATAGGCGACGAGACCCTGAATGTATTTCCTTTCGAACGAGAAACACCCATAGTTTCCTACAGACGTAGATTTAAGCTTATCATGAAAAATTGAGAAACTGAAGAAATTGTTGAGATAACTGCGCTTGAAACCCCGTCCATATCAGGTGCAAATTTGGCGGTGCCATCAGGTCATATAGTGGAAGAATTAAAAGAAAGAGGTTATCAATTGTCTTACACTCGTGAAAAGAAAAGAAGAGAAAAGGATGATAAAATAGATGTTTTAATTGGAGCTGATTATTTTTGGAAAATAGCGCAGGGGAAAGTGGAGAGAATTATTGAATCGTTGGTTGCGATAGATACGAAACTGGGATGGACCTTGCATGGGGGGGGGGAAGACACAAAAAATAGAGTGGGAGCTCATGCTATAGCTGTTATGAAAGTATCGGTGGATTCGGTTAGTGAAGAAGACTTGTTGTCGAAACAAATGAAAGCCTTTTGGGATAATGAGTCGATTGGCATTTTGGATAATGCTCATTCGGCAAAAGGAATTGAAGAAAATGAAGTATTGAAAGAGTTTAATGAAAAAATTGAATATAAAAATGGACAAAATGAAGTAGCTTTACCCTGGAAAACGGAAGTACAATTTCTGGGTGATAATTATGAGGTAGCAAAAAGGCGAACTTGGAATTTGATCAAAAAATTAGAAACGAATCAAATTAAGTTGAAAGCGTATGATGAGGTTATTCATGAGCAACTAGAATCAGGAATAATTGAAAGAGTCCCAAGTAAGTTTGAGTACCGCCCACCAAAGGGACCATTATACTATTTACCACATCAGGGAGTGTTTAGGGAGGAAAGAGATACAACAAAGTTAAGAATTGTTCAGGATGCGTCTTCTCACGCAAAAGGCATGCCCTCACAAAATGATTGTTTGGAGGCAGGACCAAATTTACTGCCGGACCTTTTTCGCATATTGGTGCGCTTTAGGGAGAAAAAAGTAGGAATAACGGGGGACATAGCCAAAGCCTTTCACACTATAGGGATCGCGGAGAAAGCCAGGAACGCCTTGGGTTTTCTTTGGATTGAGGGTTTAGATCACCCACAAAAAGAAAATTTAGTAGAGTATCGAATGACTAAAGTAACCACTTCGCCCTTCCTATTGAATGCGACCCTTTTACACCACTTAGAGAAAACAAAAGAAAAATACCCCGCGGCAAGTGAAAGTTTAGAAAAAGATAGATATGTTGATGATTTGGTTACGACAAAGGATAACCCCGATGAGGCAGAACAATTGATCAATGATGCAACCAAGATATTGTCAGAAGTGGGAATGAATTTGAGAAAAATAAGAAGTAATTCGAAAGAAATAAGAACTAAGTGTGGGTCACATGATAAAAGTCAGGAACAGAAAGGTCTACCTAATCCTACAAATACCAAGGTTTTGGGGATGTTATGGGATGAAATGACAGACAATTTGTCTTATGAAGTTACGTCACTTTTGGAATTTATGATAAATAAAGAAAATACTAAAAGAGGAGTACTGAGAGCTGTCGCACGTATATTTGACCCTTTGGGTTTATTGGCCCCGTTCACAATCCGGGCAAAATTCATATTTCAAGAACTGTGGGTTAGAAAAATAGACTGGGATGAGGATTTACCTAAAGACTTAGAAACGAAATTTAATGATTGGTGTAATGAACTATCAAAATTGATAGAATTCGAAATACCCAGGTTTTTGTATAAAAATCAATTAGAATTGAAACCAGAAGCAATAGAATTGCATGGTTTTGTAGACGCAAGCGAACGTGCATATGCGACAGTGTTCTATTTAAAATGTATGTATCCTAATGGTGAAATTAATTCAATACTGATCGCGTCTAAAGTAAGAGTAACCCCGTTGGGGAATCAAAAATTAACAATACCACGGCTAGAACTGATGGGTGCATTAATAGGCGCTCGATTGAACAATACATTAATGGACACGTTGACAATTAAGCCACAAAAAGTAATAATGTGGTCAGATTCGGAAATAGTATTAGCATGGATCCGCGGATCTCCTAGCCGATGGAAACAGTTTGTCCAAAACAGAGTGCGCGAAATACAAACGCGAACGGAAACAGAAATATGGCATCATTGTCCGGGCAAAGAAAACCCCGCTGACCTTCCAACTCGAGGGAAGTCTTTAGAAGAAATCGCCTCAAGCGATCTTTGGTTACACGGACCAACTTGGCTTAGAGAACATATAGATCTAGTAAATGAAGAGAATAATTTTGGAGAAAACCAAGAATTGCCTATTGAAATACAGGATGAGTTAAAAAAGAAAGAAGTAGTCGCTTATATGAATCCGGTACAGAAATATGAAGGGTTATTGAATTTAAAAAAGTATAGCAGTTTGAACCAAGTCCTAAACATAACGGCGTGGATTATGCGTTTCATCCATAACACAAGAAATAAGGTGCAAGAAAGAACAAGATGGCCCCGGCCATATTAACGTTTTGCCTTGGCTAGCTAAATTTATTGTAAGGTGACCCCGGCCTATATACTTTACGGTCATTTTTTTCTTTTAAATATCAAATATCATTCCAATTATGAATAAAAATAATCTAGCTTGATTTTGGGTTATAGATTATGAAACAAGTAAATAACCAACTTCTGTCCTATGAAATGGAACAATTTTCTTGATATTTTTGTTGCAAACCTAATATTTGTGGGATAATTGATGCGTTTGGGTACTAAAATTATTCATTGATTGCACGCTTATGCAATATGCAATATGCAACAAGCGCTTAGAATTAGCCCCGAGTCATGTTCTCTTGAAACTTGAAGCAATAGAAATGAAGTAATTTGCATAAGCCCTAAAGAACAACGCTAGACGGGACACGGAAACGGATGGTGGAGATAAAGATCCTTTTTGTTTATGATGTACTAAGCGTTAATTAATCAGAGAAGCTGGAACCAAAAAAACTTACAAAAATCTCATAATATTTGTGCCAAAAAAGTTAATTTAAAAACAATTTTATATATTTTAATTTAGTATAAAACAATTTTAGAACTAAAAATGGGTTGACGGGACGCCCAGCCTGCCAGCCAGGGTCGGACCAATACTTTTCCGAACCTCTAAAACTCGCGAAAGTAAAAACTTAGTGAGGAAATTTTTCTCAGATTCCGCGCCTAGAACGAAAAGTTTCACTAGTGCCATCGTCCGGAGAAAACGCGAAGCTTGATCTAGGTGAAACAAAAATGGCAGGCCTGAGACCTGTAGCATCAACGGCAGTGTATGTGACGTTTAAACTTATAATTAAGTGCCAAATGAAAATTTGTACTCGAAATTTTTTGCAATGAATGAACCACGGCTATTTTGAAGAATAGTACCGGCACCTTGAAATATAATAAAGTATATAACAAATGAAAGCTTAGAGATAAATATAACCTCAAAAACGAAAGGTTGCAACGACCCGGTAGCCGAGACGTTATAGCCGCTACAACGTGGAACCAGCCTCAGCAAGCACACGCAGGTTCGAGCCTATCCCAGGGTAAGTTAAAAATATTCATAATTAATTTAATTAATTCATATTAATCTCGTTTGTCTACAGGTGTTTCAGGGTGAAAATATACTGGAATTAATGATGGTGCAATGATAATAATGAGAAAATTAGGAAATAATTTTCAATTTTTTTTGGCAAAATGTCACTAGATGGTGTTAAACACATGTATAAAATAGAAATAAAACTAATTCACAAATACTAGGTTACGTTACGTTAGGTTAGGTTAGGTTAGGTTAGGTTAGGTTAGGTTAGGTTAGGTTTGGTTAGGTTAGGTTAGGTTAGGTTAGGTTAGGTTAGTAATATTTTATAAATCATTTAACAATGCTACGCCTTATCCAGAATATTGGCAAACATGTCAAATTTGAATTTCCCGCCATTTTTCCTCGATTTTTAAATTTTGATTTTCTACCATTAATAATCATTTGCGCCAAAAAATTTTAGCACCATATTTTTTTTCACGGTCTAACGAGTAAAAAAAAAAAAAAAAAAAAAAAAAGGTGCCGGTACTACTCTTCAAAATTCCCTGAACCACAATTTTCAGAAGAGAATATTTTCAAAAATGGTAAGTGTTCAAAACCTAATCACCCTAATATTAACCAGATTAGTTATGTAAACTCTTAAGCCTTGGTCATAACACGAGTATAAAATTGGTCATACTGTTTTGTTTTGTTTAGTACCTGTTGCTCTCTCTCTTGTCAAAATTGCTACGAGCATTACACATATTTTCCAAAAGATCCTACTGAAAAAATTCAAAAAGCTCTTCAGTCAAACTTTAAGGGAAATGAATTCACACAGTATGGAATTATAAACGAAAAAAACTCTTGTTGCTTTAAAAAAGAGTCTAATTTAAAAGTAACGAAGATTGGTTTGAAGTCAACCCTTCTTATCGATTCTTGGGGTGTTCCCCTGACGGTCTAGTCAACGATAATTTGGTCGAAATGAAGTGTCCAGTCATTGGTGAAAAAGGAAACTTATAAACAGTCCTCAAAAAAACTCCTTACGTAATCAAGAAGGACAGAACATTTTCTTTGAAACCCAAACAAATGTATTATGGGCAAGTGCAACTTAGTTTGGCACTTTTAGGACTTCAAAGTTGTCATTATGTGATTTATTCAAACTGGAAGATGATTGTTTTGTTATATGTGCCTAAAGACCAAAAATTTATTAACAATCAATTAACCAAGATTACAAATTACTTATTTCAAAAGGTTTTTTTTGCTTATTTTAATTACTACATTCCAAATTATTTGAAATGGAAAAATAATGGCTCAAATAAGGCTGAAGTGATATTTTTAAGTTCCTTAAAATGTGATAGAATCTTACAAATTTATTAAATAAAATTGTTTTACAAAATTTCACGAGTCTTGGGTGCATTATTCATTTGCATTTTTTTTCACGGGTTTTAACAAGCTTGGGAACTGCGTAAGAGTTAATTTAAAATGATTTGAGGTCTGAACTTTACTTATTCCAAACAAAGCTGATAGAGCGGTGAATGAAATGCCAAGTTTTAGTTTCATGAGTGTCAAAAATACCCTATCTCGAGACTCGTAGTTTCCCCCATTCTTGGTCCATGCTTCCTCTCTACCTTATTTGTCCATGAAAAGGGGTATGAATTTACTGTTAATATTTTTAATGATTGCATCAAATAGACCAGTACTCTTTAATCCTGTTAATGAAATTATAGAGGGGGCATTCAATATTCCATTAGAAGCATTAACATAACATGTATGATTTTCCAAGGTGTTGACCATAATGCATTTACAGGGTTGCCACGGAATATTCAAAACCAAATTCCCTGACTTTTCCAGGTTTTCCCTGACCTTTTTCTGAGATTTTCCCTGACCTTTTCGGCCGAAAGTGTAAATGTTTACAGCACGTTTTAAGTGGTGCTTATAATTAAATAAAGTCTCTACATTTAAGTTTTCCAATGTATTTTTCACACCAAAAAGATTAAGAAACATTTTCACCTAAATGATTAAGAAAAATTTTATCTAGGATATAAATAACAGTCTGAGAGATTTCTTTAGAGAGCATTAACTTTACAAAAACAATTCTAGACATTTTTAAGGATTGCTCTAGAGTTCACTCTGTGTTAAGAGAGGATGAGAAGAAACTTTCATTACTCTTTCAATAAAGACTTATCCCCAGAAATTTTACCTACTAAAATAAAATTCCCTGACTTTTCCCTGACTTTGCTGAAATTTTTCAAATTCCCTGACTTTTCCCTGACCTTTTTGGCCCATTTTCAAATTCCCTGACCCGTGGCAACCCTGATTTATCATTGGGGTTTGGAGTGGTGCATTTGTCGGTCGTAGTTTCCTCGGTAGTTTGTTGAACCGTATCAATCCCCAATCTTTCAGCTAGAATTTCTGCGTCTGCTGGTCCATTTATTTCAGCTGTTTCACTTGCATGCAAAGTTGGAGATTGTGAGAGCTGATTCCTTTTTTTTCAGTCTTTCCAATCTCCCATTAGCCTTGAACTATTGTTGATCATGTTTCCTTAACGGGAGTTTTTTGGAAGGAACAGCCAAAGGTCCAAGTCTGGGAGGGTAACTTAACTTTTCTACAATAATAACTCTAATTATAATTGGTTTTAAATTAATATTATACGCTTAAAACATACCTGAATGTTCATATTTCGGAATGAAGGGAGCAGACAACCATGGACTTGGTGTGTGGTTTACCCATTTTTAAAGCTATATCCCATTGTTTCGACAATTTAACGTCGCGCGGAAATTGGTGAAAGCGGACACCACTCATTATTTTTACACCCATACACGCTGCAGTATTTAACCTTTGTTTAATTACGTTTAAATAAACAGCAAATCTGACAAAAACTAGCCAAATTATCGTTGAGCAGATAGTTGAGTTGTTTTTTTTTATTTAATTTTATAATTATCTTTAAGCAATTCAATTTAATTAACTTTAATTAAACCATGAGTATGTTGATTGCGTTTGTCATTAATGGTATCGCCGGAATCAAGTTACATTTAAACACCTGATTAAACTAATCATCGATCATCCACCTTGCAATAGGCAGACAACAAACTAGACGGAGTTCGCAAACTTCGCAGTCTATTTATGACATCTCATGTTGCCCTCTATTGAATCTCTCAACAACTATCGTTAAATTTATTACTTAAATAATATAATTTTTTTTAAATATAATAATCATATTAGCTAATTATAATTATTTAACTTTAAATGAGTATGTTTCATTGATTTAAATCGCATTGCTAAAAATTATTGGCGGGCGCTAGGCAGTCATTCTCTCTACTCTCTCTCCTCTCCCACTTACAAAATCCAGCCGCAGCTGGTTGCCGCGCGTCGGGAAGGGGAGGGTGGGTGGGGATCCACAAACTTCTACCTCTCTCTACTCTACAGTCTAACTTAACTCGGGTTTTGTACTAAGCAAGCGTGGCTTCGTGGTAACGCGCTCGCTCGGGCGTCTTCACTGACGTCTCGTATGGATTGGGACATGGCAGGTTCGAGGCCCGGCGCCGACGGGAAAAAATAATTTCAATTGAAGTTAAATACGTTACGCCACCTATGAGGTGTAACGTGAACTACGGATGAATTTCGAGTCGAAAATTCGCGGGAAATTTGAAATTTAAAAAGTTTATTTATGACGAATCTCATCAGGTCACACCAAAATCCAGCCAGCCGACCTGCCGACCTGCCTATGTGCCGACCTGCCGACCAGCCGTCCAGCCAACAGAGGGCGGAACAATAGTTTTCCAGCTCTAAAGAGCGGCAAAACTAAAAAAGGGTCCGATGACAGGGGAAGAAATAATGAATGCAAAAACGGATTTATGGGATAAGAACGTCGGATCATAGCTTTAGCCTCTAGTACCATCCTCGCATACTTTATTGAGAAACTTCGTCTGCTTATATTTTGACTCCACCCACAAATTCGATCTCTATACAGAATTTGTGGGTGGAGTCAAAATATAAGCAGACGAAGTTTCTCAATAAAGTATGCGAGGATGGGGAGTGAATTCGCTAACTCCGACGTTCTTATCCCATAAATCCGTTTTTGTGAATGCTGAATTGTTTTGGGTGAAGAAAGCGTAAAAAGAAGATTTCTTTGAGGAAGTAAAAAGTTTGGAAAATGGACAAGAAATATCGAGAAAATCAAGTATCACATCACTGAACCCGTTTTTGGATAAACAGGGGGCCATGTGTGTGAGAGGGCGCTTAGACGCGGCCAAAATGACTTACCGGGAGCGACACCCATGGATATTGTCAGGAACTCATCAAATATCATATTTAATTGGATGGCAAACACACGTAAGATTGAAACATGCAGGTAAAAGCGAAGTATTGACGGAAATTAGAGAACACTATTGGATACCAAAGATTAGGCAATTAGTGAATAAAGTCATTTATTCATGCCCAAGATGCAAGCGATATAAAGCCAAGACTATGAAAGCAGAAATGGCGCCACTTCCGGACGCAAGGATCAACCCAGCTCCACCCTTCGAAATTTGCGGCATAGACCACGGTGGTCCAATATATGCAAAACCAGATAAAAAATGTTACTTCGTAGTTTTCACCTGCGCAGCCACGCGTGCTGTCCACCTAGAATTAGTTACGGACCTCACAACAGAAGCCTTTCTCATGGCCTTTCGACGGTTTATTGCGCGAAGAGGAGTGGTCAAAATAATTAACAGCGATAACGCGGCAAATTTTAACCGCGCAGACGCGGATCTAAAAATCTTGCAAGAAAAAATGAGAAGTCCAGAAGCAATGGAGTATTATGGAAGTTTAAAAATAAAGTGGAGATACATAGCAGACAGGGCCCCCTGGTGGGGGGATTTTGGAAAGGATGGTGCGTTCCGTTAAAGAACCCCTCCGCAAGATACTAGGAAGAGCCCACCTAACATACGAAGAAATAGAGACTCTTCTCATTGAAATTGAAGCGACAATAAACTCCCGCCCTATAACATACATCTAAGAAGACCCAGGAGAGCCAAGGCCATTAACGCCAGCTCACTTTTTGTGGGAAAAAGACTGACAACTCTACCATCACAAACGTTTACAAATGAAGATGTGCCAACGGTAACAAAACGCGAAATTATTAAACGCTTGAAATACAGGCAAACTGTTTTGGATCGGTTTTGGATCCGTTGGAAAACCAATTATTTGCTAGAGTTGAGATCGGCTCATCACCGAACACAATTGAAAGCTGAACCGAGTAAAGAATTAAAATTAAATGATGTTGTTTTGGTAGAAGACGCTATGAAACCACGAGCAATGTGGAAATTAGCGGTAATAGAACAAGTAATGAGAGGTAGGGATGAAATCATACGTTCATGTATGATAAGACTGCCGAACGGTAATCGACTACGTCGACCCGTTCAACTTTTATATCATTTGGAAATTTAAATTTGACGAAAGACAACTCTCTTCCTTGAACTACTTAAAACGTAGTTCAAGGGGGGGGGAGGATGTTGAAAATAAGTGTATGAATTTAAATTGATGTGCATTTGTTTATGAATGTTTTAATAAGAATTAGGCCTAATTCACGCGCGCGCAAAAATATTCATGTTTTTTGTGTTTGTATTCATTTGTGTTTATATTCATTTGTGTTTTATATTTTTTGTAAACCTTGGATTATTATCGTTCCTTGAAAAAACAGTATAGAAAGCTTTAGTCGGATATTTGTGTAAGAAATAAGTATAACTGCTTTAAACAGAATCTTTGACCGAAGGGATCGGTTCGCTTGAAAAACAAAGTAATAAAATTTCTTAGCTTGGATAGGACAGATCAAAGATTCAGGGTATTATATGACATGCACGTCCATTAGTAAAAAGTGAAAGTTAAGATAAATAAAAGAGAAAATGAGGAGATAGAATAATAAGGGTAAAGGCCGATGCTCTGGCCAAAATTGCAAATTGGTAAAAACATAAACTGAACTTTGAATATGGGGGTGGAAAATTGAATGGAACTTTGAAACCTAGCTAGGAGTCCTGACTTGGACGTTAAAGAATAGTCACTTTTGGAATGGGCTAGCAAAGAAGCTAGACGTCCTTAGTCGGGCATAAGAAATAAAAAGAAATGAAGCTCAGACCTAGGCAAGGAGCTATAGTCTTCGGACATAATAATTAAAAAATGGAACTTAGGAAAAGGAAAAGGTATCACGGAAATAATGGAATAAGGAAAAGGTTTAGATACCACGGAAATAAGGAAAAATTTTAGATACCATGGAAATAAGGAAAAGGTCTAGATACCACGGAAATAAAAGAAATGGAAAAGGTTTAGATACCACGGAAAAAATAATACAAAAGAAAAGTTAAAGTAAAGGAACAGTTTGAAATAAAAGAATTTGAGTTGATTGGAATTGAATAAAGCGTTGAATTCGTCTAAAGCAAAAAACTGAGTGACTTTGTTATTGATTGGAGTGATTCTTATAAGTTACGCGACGAACGGGGACTTATGGTTTCGATTTTTCAGTCGGTCGGAACACTTATAAAAATTTGAGCTCTCCCAAAATTAAAAGTAACGGATTAAGAGAATAAAAGCTATGAAAGCGAAACAACTTTACACTAAATTAATGTGATTTAATTGGCTGTCAATTAGTATATCGGACATCTTGCTTAATAAATTTTTAACATATTACACTGGATTACGAAATTAACTTCTTATGTGACTATATTGGATTTTGTTGTTTATTTTTATCTGTGTATAATCTCGTGAGCCATTCGGCTTTTTTTATGCACATTAAACAAACATTTCATTTCATTTCATTATTATTATTATTTTTTTATTATTATTCATTCATTTACTACTAATCATGCTGCTTTCATGGACATCGTTGCCCCTGTGGTTGAGACCCGTGGTCAGGTCGATGTGATTTACTTAGACCTAGCCAAAGCGTTTGATAGAGTTCCCCATAGATTTTTACGCGATAAATTATTTACATTTGGAATTCATGGTAAACTACTTGATTGGATTTGTAATTATTTGCATAGTCGTACCAATGTTGTAAAGTGCAATGGTACTTACCTCTGTGTCATATCCTGTACATTGTGGGGTCCCACAGGGTTCATCCCTGGGGCCTCTTCTTTTTAACATTTATCTATATGACCTTCAATACGCAGTTCGTCATTCCAATCTGCTTCAGTTTGCCGATGATAATAAACTTATTAAAGTGATTGATTCCATTCAGAATAGGTTGTTTCTACAAAGTGACATTGACGCTGTGTCCCTATGGTGTAATCGCAATAACATACCTATTGATTGGTTAAAATCAATTCATATCTCATACACTCGCCGCATTAGTAGAACTATTACTACTTCTTACGTTATAGACCACTCCGTTATACCCACTTCAACTACGACCAAAGATCTTGGCGTCATTTTTGATTCCCGCCTACTTTTTGCGAATCATGCCAATAACTGTGTTAATAGATGCAGGCGCACTCTCGCGATATCTCTTAAACTTACACGAAAGATACACCAAGAAGGAATTTACTATAAGAAGGCGTCCGGTGCGCGCGTGATAGTCGACAATCCCCGATCATGGGTGGGGGAGGCTGGAAACCAAGGAGGGACTTAATATTTTATCTTACTCTCTTTTCCACTACCCCTGTAAGAAAATCGACGTTGGACCGACGTAGTCGGTTCGAGGTCCAACCAACACTGACGTAAAAGCGTCGGTAAACTTTCATTTCGACCGTCGAAATGTCCTATCCGTTTAAGCGTCGGCCCGACTTCCGGTCATAGAAATTTTGCCAACACTTTAACCGACTCTAAAAAGTAAGCGTGACCAGCTCTTACCTTATCAAACAAGAAGTCGGCTTTGTTATTTGGTTATGGTCGGATTATTAATCTAATTGCGGTCGGCTTTATCGACTGTTATTTGTCGGATTTATGGCTTGTTTGTGGTCGGCTTTACGACTTGATTATGGTAGGCTTTACGACTTGTTTATGGTCGGCTTTACGACTTGTTTATGGTCGGTTTTACGACTTGTTTATGGTCGGCTTTACGACTTGTTTATGGTCGGCTTTACGACTTGTTTATGGTCGGCTTTACGACTTGTTTATGGTCGGCTTTACGACTTGTTTATGGTCGGCTTTATGGATTGTTTATGGTCGGCTTTATGGATTGTTTATGGTCGGCTTTATGGATTGTTTATGGTCGGCTTTATGGATTGTTTATGGTCGGCTTTATGGATTGTTTATGGTCGGCTTTTGGCTTGTTTTTGGACGGATTTAAAGCTTATTTGTGGTCGGCTTTAAGGGTTGCTGTTACTGTCATTTTAACACCACTTTCGTCTGGTCTTTTGTCCATCCCACATGGACACCAGTCTGTACTTACTGGCTTCTTCTCCTTCATCATCGTTAAGGTTAAGATGTACGCGGCGATCGGCTAGGGTAACAAGAAACTTCTAGCCTCCCAAAGGTTCACGCAATTGTGCTGTTCTTATCCATTACAAAGATTCGAAACCTTATGTACCGATTTGAGTAAGACAACAATAGGCGTATGCTTCATTTCAAACGTCAATATTAGTCTAGTCTCTCAAGAATGTTCAATAGTTATTTTTTAAACGATGTAACGCGCAATAAGGTTAATAGTTATCGAAGAAAATATATAATATTAATTATATTTATTTTAATATTTAAGATAATCTTAAACCGTTGATACACTAGTGCACTTTGATAAAAACGCATTTTAGTTGGTAAGGAGTCGAGAAGCCAACATAATCCTTCATTACTTTAACCGACTTAAAATGTAACTATCAGACTACTCTATTCTATTGTTGTCAAGGCCGACTGCAAAGCGGAGTTAGCAACTAAAGTTGGATAAGAGTCGGATTTCCGTTGTAAGTGCCAACTAGACCATAAACCGACGAATCTACCTCGAACCGACTCAAACGCGGAAGCTTCATTATAACTAAATTTGAAATGCTTAGTCTTAATCGGTAGGTAGTCGAATATGCCGACCTCTCGACCCTTGTTGTTAATTTGATAAAAACCCATGTCAGTTGGTAAGGAGCTGAGCAGCCAACCTAATCCTTCTTTACACCAACCAACTTATAATGTAACTATCAGCCAACTCTATTTGTTTGTTCTCACGGCCGACTTCAAAGCGGAGCTAGTAACTGAAGTTGGATAAGAGTCGGACTTCAGTTGTAAGTGCCGACTAGACCATAAACCAACGAATCTACCTCGAACCGACTCAAACGCGGAACTATTCTTTAGTATGATCGGTTGGTAGTCGGATATGCCGACATCTCGTCCCTAGTTGTTATTTTGATAAAAACCCATGTTAGTTGGTAAGGAGTTGAGCAGCCGACCTAATCCTTTCTTACACCAACCGACATAAAATGTTACTATCAGCCAACTCTATTTGTTTGTTCTCACGGCCAGGGTGGGAAATAAGGATTTTTTTAAAACTGGACTTTGGGCCAGCGACCCCCCTGATCTGGAATAAATAAACTGGTCCATGACCATTGACCAGGGCTCGTCGTCTGCTAATCTAAAGAAGTGGATAATTAAAATAGTTGATATAATGTCTGGACTCTGGTTACCCTTGAATTTTATTAGTGGTCCCGTGGACCACTGACCCCCCTCCCATTTAATTTTTAAACTGGTTCAGGCAATTTTTAAACTGGTCCAGGCAATTTTTAAACTGGTCATTTGCCCTGTGCCACCGCTTTATTTCCCACGCCGCTCACGGCCGACTTCAAAGCGGAGCTGGTATCTGAAGTTGGATAAAAGGCGGACTTTAGTCGTAAGTGCTGACTAGGCCATAAAGCGAAGAATCTACCTCGAACCGACTGAAACGCGGAAGAAGCTTCATTACAACTAAATCTGAAATTTTCTGTGTGGTCGGTAGGCCGTCGGATATGTCGACCTCTAGACCCATATTGTTATCTTTTATTTGATAGGAACGTGTGTTAGTTGGTAAGGGGTCGAGCAGCCGACCTAATCCTTCATTACATTAACCGACTTAAAATACAACTATCAGCCAACTCTATTTTACTCTTCTCACGGCCGACTGCAAAGCGGAGTTGGCAACTGAAGTTGGATAAGAGTTGGATTTTAGTCGTAACTACCGACTAGACCATAAACCGACGAATCTACCTCGAACCGACTCGAACGCGAAACACTCGTGTTACTGGGGTATCTATCTCTTTTACCTTTTCGTTAAGCCTTGGTTTGGTTTCTGGAACTCACGAAATCACAGTACACTTGATTCGATTTAGAAACAATTATAGAACGAACGATTTTTACGTAGAGAGTGAGAGACACGTATTCAAAATGAATTAAGTTAGGTTCAAAACCTTTAACTAACTTGTTAATGGCAATTAAAAACCATTCGCGTACCGTTTCAGCACCGCTGGCAGGCTGGCAGCCTCCATTTTCTGTTTACTTTGATCGAGGTTTTTTTCTCTATTCGGAATACGTCATTTGCGTCTGTATGACCTATCCCCACGGGATCCAATAGGAAAGCTCAGAGCAATGACGGACATGAAAGGGGTGGGTCTTACTTGTCCGCTAACACCGGCGTAAGAGTAGAAGCGTAAAATCTAGTGACTTAGGCATTCTTATAGTAAATAAATTCTTGGATACACTCATTAATACATTTCAGAATCTTGTACCTCAGTCTTGTAAGATCTCGTGCCGTTTTTGGATGGGTTGCTTGGGGTGGTGTTAGTGCCCACCACTTTGATAAGATTGAACGTATTCAAAGAAAAATTGTTGAATATTGCCACACGTATTTTATACCTAAAGCTCGCTATGACTATTTATTCTTACTTGAAATTCTAGCCCTTCCTACTTTGCTCTGTCTTTTAGATCTTTATGAAGTAAAATTTGTCTATAAACTTATCCACAACTTTGTATACTTACCTGCCCTTTTAGGAAAATTAAACTTTCAGGTCTATCAGACATCGCGACACCGCTCCGCTTTTTATATAGCGCATACTAGTTTACACCCCCTCGTTAAAATGCAAAACACATGTAATAAATTCAATGAAACTTTTGATATTTTTTCAATTAAATTTTGTGAACTGAAATTTGAATTGTTTAATATTTAACGTTTTCTCATATTACTGAAAATAGATTCACATTCTGCAAACTTTGACTATTTTTCGATAAACTAGGGTATTGAAATTTTATTTGTATAATTTTAAATGTTTTCTGTTTAAATTCTGACAATTTTGTCAGTTTTTCTATTAGTTTTTGAGCACTGAAGCATGCATTGTTTAATTCTCACTGTTTTTCAAATTACTGTATATAAGATTTGTTTCCATTATTAATTTTTTTTGTAAATAGATTATAGTTCATGTATTGACCATTTTTCTATTTATTTTCGGTATTGTAAATTGATTTGTATAATTCTAAGTGTTTTCTCATAAATCTGTACTTAGATTTAAATTCTGACAACTTTGTCAGCTTTCTACTAGTTTTTTGGGAACTGAAGTTTGAATTGTTTAAATTTTACTGTTTTTCAAACTACTGTATATACGAATTGTTTCCATTTTTATTGTAAGAAGATTCTAATACACGCATTTACAAAATTACTGTGTATAATCCCGTGAATCCTACGCGATTCTTTTTATGCACAATAAACAAACTATTCTATTCTATTCCCATTGCGCAGAATTCCATTAGACCGAATCGCGCCACAGTTTTTAATGAATTTAGCCCAACGGCGGGTTTGGTATTAACATTTCAAACGACTCTATTTATCGAAAACAGCGACCCCAAAATGCTATGTAGTTTAATTTCAATTAATGTCGTTTTTTAATGAAAGCGTTTTAAATACATTTTTACTGACTTGGAAACGCCACTATTTGGTTAAGCTAGGTTAGTAATATTTTATAAATCACTTAACAATGTTACGCCTTTTCCAAAATATTGATGTTTATCTTCATTGAGTTCTCAAATAATATGCCACTTCCAAGAAATTACTTATAAAATAGGTTCCGTTAGGAGGACGTCTTTTTCTCTTTGGAGCGGTTATACACTTCAAGTATATTAAAACGGCTAGCTTAAAGTATTTTCGTGATGAATATACCATGAAAAAATAAATAAATATTAGAAATTGGTTTTATTATGTCATATTTTGATTATTTATTACTATTTTGTTCTTACAATCCTTAGTTTTAAAATAATTATTTAGAAAAATTTGGATCTAGTGTTCATTTTACGTAGGCTTTAAATTGTTTTAAGTTAATTTAACCGGGATTTTATTAATTTGAATTCCATCGGGAAAAACCCGAAGAGAGGGTTTTCGGTGCAATGGGGTTGTCCCATTCACTGCCATCTCTAATACTAGGCCTTGCAATACGAATAAAAGGGGGGTGGCAGTTAGTATTTCACATATGGCGCTAGATGTCGCTTTTTTGAGGTTTTAAACTGGCGGAAAATTCAAAACTATGGGAAATTGTTGAAAGCTTGCAAAACAACGGTTAAAGGTATTGAGGATAATACAGCAGCTGACTTAAGTAAAAAGACACATTAAAATTCAAACGACGAGCTAATTTTTAACTGGTTAAATCATAAAAAGGCATTTATTACAGTGTGGGTAAAATGTATTTAGATCTTTGGAGTTTTTCTTGAGAGAGGTTTGTTCTTGAAGTTTTTGTACGATTCTTTGCGATCTGTTAAATCTTTCGCGTAGTTGTCTAACAATGGTCTCATAAAATTTGTTTACAATAGTTTCGTTAGTGGCAAATAAGTATCACAATCACATTTTAAAGCCTTCGCAATATATGGTTGAATGAAATCTACAAGTATCATCAATGAACAACATTTCGAAGTGAAGTGCATTGCTTACTTTCAAAAATCTGCAATATCATTTAAAATATTCGTCAAATAATTGCTGGGATACCTAAATTCCCCGCGATTCAGCAAATGTGTTTAACTCAAAGCGTTTGCATTGGATCTTGGTTGAGAGACACGATCCAACGACATTGATCTACTCATTGTAGTTGAGCATCACAGTTCACAGAATATGACGAAAAATACAATTATATACCTGAATATCATTTTAGCGACGAATTGCACCCATAGTCCGCCACAGCGTGGGAAATAAGGCGATGGCACAGGCCAAATGACCAGTTTAAAAATTGCCAGATCCAGTTTAAAAATTAATTCGGAGGGGGTCAGTGGTCCTCGGGACCACTAAGATAATTCAAGGGTAACTAGAGTCCAGACATAAACTCCAATATTTTAATTATCCAGTTCTCGTCTAAATTAGCAGACGACGGACCAGGTAATTTAGTCCAGTTTAAATATTCTTTATTTCCCACCCTGGTTTGCCATAAGCGAAAGACGTGACGTCATGCGAAACAGCGCAAGCGCAGTACGAATTTACTTCCGTCATCGCGAAAATTCGCCTCAGAAAAGAGCCATCTAACGGTTACTAAGCGCAAATTAAAAATGTCACATAAAAAATGCTTCAGTTGTACATTTCAAGGCCTAGTATTAGAGATGGCAGTGGTATGAACAAAATTTCCACACTGAAGACGGCCAGGGTATAAACCGTCCGGAACAGGAAAATTTGGTCTCGCCGAATTGGTCTCGCCATTTTGGTCTTGCCTATTTGGTCGCGGGACTAATTGGTATCACCGATTTGGTCTCGGTACTATTTGGCCTCGGGACTATTTGGTCTCGGTACTATTTGGTATCGTGATTATTTGGTCTCGGTACTATTTGGTATCGTGATTATTTGGTCTCGGGACTATTTGGTATCGTAATTATTTGGTCTCGGGACTATTTGGTATCGTGATTATTTGGTCTCGGGACTATTTGGTATCGTGATTATTTGGTCTCGGGACTATTTGGTATCGTGATTATTTGGTCTCGGGACGGTTTGTCTCGTGATTATTTGGTTACCTAATTAGTTACCTCCTTTTCCAAAACAATGGTTCCAATAATTCGTTGCCACCTTTTCCAAAACATTCTCCTACCAATTAGCTGCCACCTTTTCCAAAATATTCTCCAATTAATTAGCTGCCACCTTTTCCAAAATATTATCCTATTAATTATCTGACACCCTTTCCAAAGCATTCTCCTACTAATTAGCTGCCACCTTTTCCAAAATATTCTCCTATTAATTATCTGACACCTTTTCCAAAACATTCTACTAATTAGCTGCCTTTTCCAAAATATTCTCCTAATAGTTAGCTGCCACCTTTTCCAAAATATTCTCCTAATAGTTAGCTGCCACCTTTACCAAAATATTCTCCTATGAGTAAGCTGCCACCTTTTCCAAAATATTCTCCAAATAGTTAGCTGCCGCCTTTTCCAAAATATTCTCCAATTAATTAGCTGCCGCCTTTTCCAAAATATACTCCTATTAATTATCGGACACCTTTTCCAAAACATTCTCCTAATAGTTAGCTGACACCTTTTCCAAAACATTCTCCTATTAATTAGCTGCCACCTTTTCCAAAATATTCTCCTAATAGTTAGCTGCCACCTTTTCCAAAATATTCTATAATTAATTAGCTGCCACCTTTTCCAAAATATTCTAGAATTAATTAGCTGCCACCATTTCCAAAATATTCTATTAATTATCTGACACCTTTTCCAAAACATTCTCCTGCTAATTAGCTGCCAAATTTTCCAAAATTTTCTCCTAATAGTTAGCTGCCACCTTTTTCAAAATATTCTATAGTTAATTAGCTGCCGCTATTTCCAAAATATTCTCCTATTAATTATTTGACACCTTTTCCAAAACATTCTCCTACTAATTAGCTGCCACCTTTTCCAAAATGTTCTCCTAATAGTTAGCTGCCACCTTTTCCAAAATATTCTCCAATTAATTAGCTGCCACCTTTTCCAAAATATTCTCCAATTAATTAGCTGCCACCTTTTCCAAAATATTCTCCTATTAATTGTCTGACACCTTCCAAAATATTTCTATTATTGCTAATAAATTGTTCGTGGTAAGAGGCGGGCTTTTAATACTCATATAAATAATCTTCTTGCCTCCAAACAAGCTAGGTTGGGTTGGGTTAGGTTCCGAGACTCATTTGTCCCGAGACCCATTTGTCCCGAGACCCAATTGCCCCGAGACCCAATTGTCCCGAGACCCAATTTTCCCGAGACCCATTTGTCCCGAGACCCAATTGTAACGAGACCCATTTGTCCCGAGACCCAATTGTCCCGAGACCCATTTGTCCCGAGACCCATTTGTCCCGAGACCCAATTGTCCCGAGACCCAATTGTCCCGAGACCCATTTGTCCCGAGACCCATTTGTCCCGAGACCCATTTGTCGCGAGACCCATTTGTCCCGAGACCCATTTGTCCCGAGACCAAAACGGCGAGACCAAAACAGCGAGACCAAATCGGCAAGACCATAACGGCGAGACCAAATTGTCGCGTACCGAAACCGTCACATCTCAGTACTTCGAGGGGGTTTATGGACTTCTGTTATGATTTGTTTACATTTTTATCTGGTTTCGTAGCAATTTATAAAATTGCAATCAAAGTATTGTGTTTTGAAAGGGCCTAGTTAAAATTTTGTTTCGTTTGATGACGTAGTAAGGAGAAATTTTCATTCTAGATGTTGCTCACGTGAAGCCTGTTAGTGTCTCAGCGCCGCGTTAAGCCTATTTTATTCAGATTCGCGCGGCAAGGAGAAAAACCCGCCAAAAATCTTCTCCGCAAATTTGCTTTTGCCCCCAAATTTCAAGTTTTCGAAGTGTTTTTTTTCTGTGTTTTTCCTCATATTTAAATATTTATCAAGCATATTTTTGGATACAGAAGAGTTTAAACTCTCAAAACTGTAAGGTTTTCTGTAGATATGAGATAATTTTTAAATCAGGTCGCTATTACCTTCGCAAAAGCCAATGTGTTACTAAAATAAACTTTCAATATTGCAAAGATTAAGCAAATGATAATATGACGTAAAATTAAATTTAAGAAAATGTCATATCGTGCCAAACCCGGTACTCTTCGAAGCGTACCAGATTTCGGCAGAGAGAATGACGATGGACACCGTGTTTAAAACAGCGAGTACCAGAAATATGACACCGACATCAGAGAGGGACGTCTTCGAAAATTCCAAACCCCGTTTCTGTTTCAGATATTTCTGACACGAATTCTTGGTCAAAAGGTTATTAGCTATGATTTGATGTCCCGTTTCCCAAAAATTCATGAGTCTGAAAAGAAATAAAAACCTTTTATCTCCAGTAAAACAATTTTTAATAACGAATGAACTGAGAGCACCTGGAACTTAGCGTATCGCCGAAATAGCTTTCAACAAGCAGGGCACTATAACGAACCTTTACCAGTTACTTCTATTATTAAGAATATATGTATTTTATTGATTAATTGGACCTGCCGAGCTGTGAGCCGCAGTTCCTGGTGTTCAAGAACGTTTCAGAACTGCCAATTAAACAATTTTTTGTAAATAATACAAGTTATTAGTTATTTTGCTGTAATCCCTTAAATTTCACCCAAATCCAAGATTTCGAGAATTTAAAAAATTTTACAATAAGTATATTTTAAATTAAATCAGAAAAACTAATTGCATTGAGGACCTTATGGTGCCTGTATGGTGCTTTTACGAATAGCCAGAGAGAGTGCGATACGTCACTCTCATATATTAATTCAGTCCTCCATCTTATTGGCCGAGGTATCTAAAGGACAAGATACTAAAAAGTAAACTCGACTATTACGCGCTTGAGCCCTAGACCAGCGACAAGTTACGTTGGTAGCGCCCGTAGAGATGCTATGGTAGCGCCGTAGAGCGCCGTAACAAAGGCAGTGCCGTCTTATCCATTGGGCCCGTTGGGCACTGGCCCAGGGGCCCCTCAACAACAGGGGCCCCATAATTGTCACATAATACTCATTTTACATTTGTTGTCATAAGAAAACCACTTGAAAATACAGGGTGTTTCTGATAAGTCTGCCATAAATCAAGGGGCGTGTTCTTTGGGTCAAACTGAGTGGAAAGTGTCAAAGAACATGGGGTGTACAAGAATTTGCAACGAAGATATGGCCCCCCAAACATTGGCCCCTAAAACAAGAAAATATTCGAATATGTAGACTAAAACAAATTCAGCCTTATCAACTTGTTTAGAAATAATGAGACAATTTCAATAGTTTCCCTCTAACATCGTTATTGAACTTTCACCTGGCAGAAGTGTATTAAATGAGTAGAAGTATGCCTACTCTAGTAAAGTAAATTCAAAGTATCATGGTACCTTTCGGTTGGTATTACTTTTATTCTTAAAGGGATAGAATCGGATTTATCTGAGTTGGTCAAACTAACATTGGTTTTCTATAAATTAACCACCCCTAAAAACATGGGGGTCAGTAGAAATCGCGAGAAAAATTTATTATTTAAAATAAACGTGAATAAAAATTTAAATTTTGAACGCCAGATTTAAAACCGGTCGCCATTTTCAACCCATTACCTACGTAGGTAAAGTTCGGCCTCTGATTGGTTGCTAGTAGTTGGAATGAAAACTGTCGTTTTAGGAGTAAAAAGTAGTAGGAACGAGAATTAGCCTTTTCACACTTATGGCCGCGCTTGAGCAGTTGTAATGTTTGGCGCCTTGAGTTTTACGCTTCTATGGAGTTAACGTGTAAAATGAACTACGATTTAACGAGTTTTAGAATATTTTGTGATTTATTATTAAAATAAAATGCCAAATATTTAAACCGAGAGAGTAAAATTAAAACCACGTTAAGAAATAAACAGTGTTTAAGTTCTAACGGAAACGGTGCAATGATAATAATTGGTTTAAACTCACTAAGCCTCGGCGAACGTATGGGATCGCCGAAGCGGCCGATGCCGTGCCGAAAGTCGGCAGCGTTACCCCGCGTAGTGACGGAACTCCCGTCAATCTGTATCATACTGCGCTCACAGAATGAATCCCCCTACCAGTAGGAAAAACACTACGGAGCCTAAGAGACTTATGGTAGAGACTATTGGTAGAGACGAACTAGTAACGTTTTTCGGTGGTTCGACTCTGTATCACCAGGTGTCCTCATGATCGCAAAACAAAAGCATTTTGGATCTTTTAATCGTAATTTAAAAATCATTAATTAAACTAAAATATAAAAACATATATATTTTCAGAATCCTTATTTGTCTATCTATCGAAATAAATTAACCTTATAGGGATTTATTGCAATGAAATTAAATGAAAGTATCCCTTTAACAAGTTAACATGGACGTTACAGGTATTGTTCAAAATGTCCACCAACGGCGTTAAGACAAACATGAACCCGTCT
This sequence comes from Phalangium opilio, assembly GCF_054372755.1. Taxonomy (NCBI): domain Eukaryota; kingdom Metazoa; phylum Arthropoda; class Arachnida; order Opiliones; family Phalangiidae; genus Phalangium; species Phalangium opilio. The sequence goes on from NW_028324165.1 coordinate 1,274,358, forward strand.
TTCGAAAGATTCTTGGACATGTTGGAAGATTCCTGGCATGTTCCTGATTGTTTGACAACCTTCAATAATTCGTCTTCGCAAGTCTTCCTCATCACGGACTTCATTCTTGTACACGATGTCAAAAAAATCTTTGAGATGACCCCAAAGACTTTTTAGCAAACCACCGTTTATTGTTTACGTTTGTGAATAAAAAACAATGCTGACAGTCATGACGCAAACGTAAAAACTAAACTTTGGTTTGCTATAAAGTAACGCGATGTTGTTGATAACGTCACAGTATCACTTCGAACGAACGTGTGGTAGTACAGTATGGCGTATACCAATGCAGAATATGCAGACATGCATCTCATGTATGGACTGGCGCAGGGCAATTCAGTGGAAGCACAGCGGCGATACCAGGAACAATTTCCGCAACGACGCATACCAAATCGTCGTACGTTCGAGGCTGTTGACAGGCGCTTCTGGGACATCGGACAAGTACAACCCAACAACGTTCGAGAGCGAGACATTCCAGAAGACATGGAGCAAATCGAGGAAGACGTCCTTGCCATGTTCGATGAGGACCCCTCGACAAGTACCAGACAAGTTGGACGACAATTACATGTTAATCACGTTTTGGTCTGGCGAATTCTCCGCGGACATCAGTTTCACCCGTATCATATTCAAAAGGTGCAAGCTCTTAACCCGGCAGATTATCCAAGACGCATCGACTTTTGCGAGTGGTTTTTGGCCAGAGTAGAGGACAATCAATTTCCACGGGTCCTTTTAGTAACCGACGAGGCACATTTTTCCCGGGATGGAATTCTGAACTATCACAACCACCACGAATGGCGCCAATTAAACCCACACGCAACTAGTGTTAGAAGTCACCAACAGCAATTTTTTTAAACGTATGGTGCGGCATTGTCGGTAATCATTTACTAGGTCCGCATTTTCTTCCACCCAGACTAAATGGTGAAGCATATCTCACGTTCTTAAGAGACACTTCACCTGAACTACTCGAGGACATACCGTTAGCATTACTTCGTGACATGTGGTTCATGCACGACGGGGCACCCCCACATTTCAGCCGTGCAGTTAGAGAACATCTTAATGCTACGTTTAATTTGAGGTGGATTGGGCGTGGAGGACCAGTTGCGTGGCCAGCCAGATCTCCGGATTTAAATCCGTGCAATTTCTATCTTTGGGGTCATCTCAAAGACATCGTGTACAAGAATGAAGTCCGTGATGAGGAAGACTTGCGAAGACGAATTATTGAAGGTTGTCAAACAATCAGGAACATGCCAGGAATCTTCCAACATGTCCAAGAATCTTTCGAAAGACGGGTTCATGTTTGTCTTAACGCCGTTGGTGGACATTTTGAACAATACCTGTAACGTCCATGTTAACTTGTTAAGAATAAAAGTAATACCAACCGAAAGGTACCATGATACTTTGAATTTACTTTACTAGAGTAGGCATACTTCTACTCATTTAATACACTTCTGCCAGGTGAAAGTTCAATAACGATGTTAGAGGGAAACTATTGAAATTGTCTCATTATTTCTAAACAAGTTGATAAGGCTGAATTTGTTTTAGTCTACATATTCGAATATTTTCTTGTTTTAGGGGCCAATGTTTGGGGGGCCATATCTTCGTTGCAAATTCTTGTACACCCCATGTTCTTTGACACTTTCCACTCAGTTTGACCCAAAGAACACGCCCCTTGATTTATGGCAGACTTATCAGAAACACCCTGTATAAACTATTTTCCTTCGGTCATTCAGTCTTTTCAATAAAAAATTGGGCCTTGGAACTTGATAAATGTAAAACTAAAAATCTGAGACCTATCCCCCTTCCCTCCCCGTGGCCTCACTTTACAGCCACACATCAGCTTATTTATTTATTTTGAAACCTTCACCCTAAACCAGGGATAAGGGAGTTGAGATGGATTGGAAATTATGATGGGCGACCTGCGGCACCGTATCTCTCCCAATGTACCTCGCGCACGCCCCTACCCTTCGGTAGGCGATTGCTAAGTGCTGCCGCGTAGCGAAATTTTATTTGTATGAGAACTAGCTTCTATTTTTAAGATAGAGGGAGCGTCCTTTACAATTTTGTCCAGTACGACCCTACCTAACCGCTGAAGATGCTGGGAGAACTACGGTGCCGTAGGTGGCGGAACGGGACATTTGGGCGCCGACATTTAGGCGCCGGTCATTTGGGCACCGCCACTTAGGCGCCGGGACAGTTAGGCGCCGCGACATTTAGGCTCCGCGACAATTTGGCGCCGCGACATTTAGGCTCCGCGACAATTTGGCACCGAGACAATTAGGCGCCGCGACATTGCCGTAAAATTTTCTCGAAAGATTTGAGATATTTAATAAAGGAACATGACAAGTACTTTAGGCTTATGTTTATCTTCATTGACTTCCCAAAATAATATGCCTTTTCCAAATTATTGTTTATCTTCTTTATATGGCTTTTCCAAGATATTGTTGTTTATCTTCATTGACTTCCCAGAATAATATGCCTTTTCCAAAATATTGTTGTTTATCTTCATTGACTTCCCAAAATAATATGCCTTTTCCAAATTATTGTTTATCTTCTTTGACTTCCCAGAATAATATGCCTTTTCCAAGATATTGTTGTTTATCTTCATTGACTTCCCAGAATAATATGCCTTTTCCAAAATATTGTTGTTTACCTTCATTGACTTCCCAAAATAATATGCCTTTTCCAAAATATTGTTGTTTATCTTCATTGACTTCCCAAAATAATATGCCTTTTCCAAATTATTGTTTATCTTCTTTGACTTCCCAGAATAATATGCCTTTTCCAAAATATTGTTGTTTGTCTTCATTGATTTCGCAAAATAATATGCCTTTTTCAAAATATTGTTGTTTATCTTCATTGACTTCCCAAAATAATGTGTCATTTCCAAAATGTTGTTGTTTATCATCATTGACTTCGCAAAAAATATGCCTTTTCCAAATTATTGTTTATCTTCTTTGACTTCCCAAAATAATATGCCTTTTCCAAGATATTGTTGTTCATCTTCATTGACTTCCCTAAATAATATGCCTTTTCCAAATTATTGTTTATATTCTTTGACTTCCCAAAATAATATGCCTTTTCCAAATTATTGTTTATCTTCTTTGACTTCCCAGAATAATATGCCTATTTCTAAAAATTGTTGTTTATCTTCTTTGACTTCCCAAAATAGTTTGCCTTTTCCTAAATATTAATTGTTGTTTATCTTCTTTGACTTCCCAAAATAATATGCCTTTTCCAAATATTGTTGTTTATCTTTATTGACTTCCCAAAATAATAACCCTTTTCCAAATTTGGCACGCAAATGTCTCGACGCCTAAATGTCGCGGAGTCTAAATGTCACGGTGCCTAAATGTCGCGGCGCCTAAATGTCGCGGCGCCTAAATGTCGCGGCGCCTAAATGTCACGGCGCCTAATTGTCTTGGCGGCTAAATGGCGGCGCCTAAATAACCAGCGCCTAAGTTGCGGCGCCTAAATGTCACGGACCGGTAGGTGGGGGTACACAGGCACCGCTAAAGGTATGGGGTTTTCCACTCCATTCCTCTCTCCTTCAAGCAATAAACCAGACTCAGTCTAGACTGTCATTTCGCCCTGGGATTTTCTCTCTCACCCTTACAAAAATATTCTATGAAAATTCTATAAAGTCCTATAGAGACTTATAGAAGAACTATGGGGCTCTATACGTTATGGTGGGTTCTATAGGATTTTCTATAGAGTACTTACTATAGAAGCTCTAAGAAGTTTTTTCTATACGTTTTGCAATACATTTCTAAAAACATTCTATAAATTATTTATAAAGCGGCTTGGTAAAATTTCTAAAAACAAACTATAAAAGAGTTTCAAGTCGGCTTTTAGAATCTCTATAAGTTTTGCTTATGATTCTAAAGGGATACAACACACTGAAATAATTTATATTCGGCTATTAACGTTAGTACCCATTAATTTTTGATTTATTTAATGTAAGTTTTAACATATACATTCACTTATTTCATTTTAAGTTGTAGTTTATTTTACGCGCTAATCCGATTCAAACTTATGTTTTAATTCAAGTACATAAATGTATTCTTTGAAAGCGATCGATTTAAATATCAGAACCTTGATATCAATATCACATACAGGGTATCCCACCAAAGTATTATCCAATGCTTTTGTCTTATAGAATAGTTGACTCTTTTCTTGAGAAATGTGATAAACCTTTAATTTCTTAATTATTACGAAGTAACTAATATCGCATGGGCATACAAGTGTCAAATGTGGACATTTCGGATCTTTTACGCTATAAAAACTATCAATAATTCCGAGAGTTCCGTCTTTTAATTTGACACCACAATTATTTCTTTTTGCAACCTCTTTGCTAGAGAACTTTACACCAAACACGTTAATTTTTAGAAATTTGGAAACATGTCCCTCAACTTTCCCAGTGGGTTGATACGGACTTAAAGCATTTCTTTCAAGAGGATTTAAGTTATGGTTGGAAGGCAAACCGTAGCAAAATATGCCCTCGCTTATGGCACATGATTTCTGTATTAAGGGATAACCCTTTAAAAGATCATTAAAACATTTTCCAGCTGAACCTTTAACAAAGGTGGGAAAGGTATTTTCAGCAAGCACTGAAATTTTCTCTAAAATAACAATTTTTTCTGCAATTTGCATTGGAACATTCTGTGTACCATGAAAAAGTTTCATAAGCTTCCCATTCATATTTTCGAATGGAAAACATGAAACAGTCGTGAGTTGACCCCAATTTTTAACAGTCTCAGGCAAATGCAGGAGTAAATGTACATTGAAGGTGAGATTATCCTCGCCATATAAATTTCCGTATTGTTGAACAAATCTTGTGAGGTATTTTTCAGCTTCATTAATTACAGCAAGAGTTACATCCTCCATAAGTAACAATGATATTCCATTAACTAATTTTAGCCAGTGATTGTAATATTTCTTGGGTAAAACATTTTCAAGGATCACTGGTGAATAGAACAACAGCCACGACCGCCATTCATTAGCTTTCCATTGTTTACGGTCTTTAATCGTGCGTGGTGTACGTGTTAACTCGTCAGATGGTTTTAATGATAGGAAAATTGCGTCTAAATCTTTTGTTTTTTTCCCTGAGATATAAAACTCTTTTTGATGGTTTTCTGAATCAAACCACAAACTATTGGTAGCTTTAACGACCCCTTGACATACAGCATGCATATAATCCACAACACATCCATCAATCAAATTAAAGTAATTTAGCAGCATTAAGATCGAAAATCCTTTAACGCCATTGACGGGTTTCCCAGTGGAAATTGCTGATCTAGCGTCTCTTTTACTTTGTTCAACGTTCCTTTTTTCTCCTAGTTCTGGGTCGTAGATGCGTGCTCCACCGTTACCGCGTGCGATTCTTCGCCCTTCATTTAAACACCAATTGCAACCGTACGTTCCGTTAAATTGGTGAAAATTTTGAAGCACGCATCGAGCTACTGAATCACACGACAAAGGTCCTGGGAATACTTTTATAGTTCTGCTTTTACCATTATGGACATGTTCAAACCCATTGCCGGACAGTTCATTCATTTCATCAACAAAGGGTTTGAGAAACGAATTCATTTCTGGTTTGTTAACTCCAAACCAAAGAGCAGCAAGTTTCACGTCATTTTGCCCTGAAAACTGTATTTCGTTGACAACGTAAAGCAGAGGCCAAAGAGAATATCCTGAAGAATGGAAGACAGGCACTCCATCAGTGTTCCACGTTATGGAAAGATCCCGGCCCTTTTTTATAGGCAGTTTTCCATATTCTTCTCCATTTTTCAGATTATTATTTCTTTTAATTTTAACTTTTCCACTGTACTTTTTATCTAGGAGAGCTTCAATTTGTTGCTGGATTGAAAATACAATGAAATAGTTTCCCTTGTCAATGCTATCTTTGAACTTAATCATTTTGTTACAAATGTTGCACCGCTTATCTGTTAGTCCGATATAGCTTTTGCATACATCACATATCATATGGTAAAAGAAATTTTCTTTGGCTTCTTGGAAATGTTTATAATACAAATAGACAGACTGAGGCAAATTCGAATTTTCTGGTATGTGGAATGACAAAAGTTTTAGTAACGAATCAGTCGCTCCTTTGCTTTCCTTGTGGCGCAAAATGTGGGCCATGGTCAATAGGAGACTTTGTTTTAGACTCAGGTTTGAATCAGGGTAGATTTCTTCATCCTAGAAAAATTGCCCATATATTGTTATAAATTACATTATAATAGTGCCAAAATAAACCTCTATCTTATAACCGAGTTAAACTGACATTTGAAGTAAATTTTTAATGACATAAATTATGAATTAAATCTAAACGAACCAGGTTTCCGTATGTTTTAGGTGTATTATCTTCATTCATGAGAGAATTAGTGCTTCCTGAAGAAGTATCCTGTAAACACAATAATATTTAATTATAAACCAAGAACATGCAATCCCCCTTATCGCGCCTGGGCATCGGTAATAAGGTGGATTATAATTAGAAGGCGGAGGTTATGAGACTAGTTGAAATTAGTCTAACATTTTAGAGAAGTGAATAGCCCCTTGCGTAAATACTCGAACCATTAGTATATAGAAAATTAGGAAACACTTTTATACTTACGCTATTAGAAATCGAAATATCATCATCAGCTATGATCTTATTTGCATAATTTTCTGATTCAATCACAGAGCTCACGGATTTGTTGTCCCCTTCTGTTACTTCTTTCGTCGATAGCGGTAGTTCCGACTCAGTGTTCGAACTGTCTGAAGAGCTACTATTGGTAGACATATTGCTATCATCTAGTTGTTTTTGTGGTATATTTTGTTGCGCGTTTCTAATATCAGGTACATTATATTGATGGCTAACAGAAGGAACCAAAGTATTATACAATCCCAAACTTCTCCCAATGCTATCTTTAGCGATAGTTTTATCGCGAGCCTTTTTTAAACGATATATTGTTTTTCTGGGAATATTTTTTGCTGCTTCGGAGCACCACAGGTATTGTTTATATATTTTACCCATGGCATCAGCAATATTTATTTTATCCAATAAGTAATCGAAATATTTTAAAACTAATAACGTATGTTGTCAAATGAAGAAAGAAGTTAACTTAATTCCTTAATTATGATTATGAATTGTCTTCTGTCTCACTCTGTCTCTGTATTCTGAAATTTCACCAAGGCTTAATTACAACGCCGTATATATTTCAAAACATCTCATTCACTGCATACCCTGCGATTCCATTACAACATAAATATTTCATCGATTTAATAAAACTATACAAATTTAAATTTGCTAAGCATAATTATTAGTAAATAATAGTTAAAAACTCCACAGGGCCCGATCATTTATAAATCTAGAAAATTGCAACTTGGATGCATCAGCTTCAAGGCAGTACTACAGTGGCATAGCCTCCTCGATCGCTCGCACACGCCCTCAAGCCACTATCGCTCCAAAAGCTAGCCACTAACTCACTTGCTCAAAAATCAAGTCTACCAGGGCCAGAGAAGTCAGATTTAACAATTAAATATAGATGTGTCATTAGTGAGACGAAAACTATCTTTTGATCTCACGCCAATTTTGGAAAATAATTCTTTGAACTGGCTTTGAGTAATCATAAGGCCTCCAAAAGCGCACAACCAAAGGGCTATGCTACCACCAAAAGAGGAACGTCATTCGCAGGGAAAAGTTTTAGTAGCGTAACCTAGCGAGAAATATTGAAGCTTCATCTCAAGGAAACAATCGTCATAAGCAGGGACATAAGAAAAACATTTAATCGCAAATTTTCCTTTAGTTACCCAAAATGTTATCGGATAATGTGTACTGAAGATTAGTCATATTTTAAATTCTAAAAATTTGATCGGACACATTCCTTATCGTTATCCAAACATTCAAAAGACGTTTTAGATACTTATAGGACGTTGTCCTGTGTTCGCTTGGTACGTGCTTATTTCCGCCTCTGCCCCTAAGATGTTTAAACTCTTTCTCGGGAGTCCGGCCTCCGCATTGTCGATTTTCTCGCGTATAGTCGTAGACTCGTAGCTGCTTCTTCTAAACACGTTGCTGATTTTAAGCCTTTTCGCGCCAAAACAATAATATTGTGAGTACGAAACTATGTTTTTAATATGATATATAAGTTATGGAACTTGCAAGATTTAATTAAATAGTGTGGAATGTAATAATCCAGCCAAAGGCAGTCAACTGCCATTAACCTATATAATCCCTGTATTGTTTTATGGTTTTTAGGGATTTAGATTCTGTGGTTTGGTTTTTTTTCTTCCGAAGTTTTGACAATAATTCACTATCTCAAGTGCAAATCATGCCTCGTAAATTAAATAAGAAACAATTGTCGGTTCTTGTTAAGTGGAAGGACATTTCAGTCTGGGATGTATTGAAAACAGAAATAGCATTCAAATACGACCTAACAATAGCTGACAAAATTAAGGATGATCCCGATTCTTTTATTGGGCGAGATTTGGATTTTGTTTGGCAAGAAGGTGAAGACAAATCACCTGGAACTTTTCTTGGATATGGTAAAAATACAAGAAATATTTTAATTAAGGTTATTAGTAATGACCAAGAAAAGATAAGATGTTACAACCGTAATTCTGATGGGGCCGCGATGTGGGAGGATCGAGGCCCATTCACTTCACCAAAATACATCCTCACACTGGGTCAATAGGCACTTGGGAATTCCGGGTGTAACATCTATCCTTTCTTGGAATGACTAAGTTAGAAAAATAAATTTTTAAGGCACCCTCACTGAGCTTGAAGCCAAGCGAACTACGTTGATGCTTAGCCATTACGAAAGAATTGGTGAAAAAGTACCGGAAGAATCAGATGACATGATTTTGGGTGGCGTGTCAGGACCTCGTGAGGTAATTAATTTATGGCTGATACAATGGGGAATGACGTTTTATTTAACTAAATTAGATAATCGCTGTCAAAATGGGTCGTTTCCCCTTAAATATCTTAACACATCTAAAATACTATGGGGGGTCTGTGTTGCCATCTTATCCCCACCTCCAAAACCATTGTTGTGTTTTTTGATGGTTCTCTATTGTCAAATTTAAAAATTCTTTGTATACAAAGCTCCAAAGTTACAAACAAAAGCAGCAGCACCAACTAATGCGTGCGGTCAGCAAAGGAAATAACTCTGCTAATTGCAGCGAGGCGGCAGATTCAACTGATGACACTTTAAGAGCTAAGTATAACACTTTAAAGGAAAAGTATAAAAACCTGAAGGCGCAGAACAAGAGAGATAAAGCAGAAATAAAAATTCTTAAAGGTATATGTGCTTTTTCAAAATAATTTTATTAACGAAATATATATCCTTGTAAAATGTTGAATTAGATGAAAAAAGCGTTATGGATCAGTTGAAGGATTTGATAGGAGACCTTGAGAGATCAAAACAAAGACAACCTTCAGTGGCTTATTGGGAAGCAAACATGTCGGATAACTCGGGTTCGAATGAGCCCCAAACACCTAGTACTCTGGTAAGTAATCTTAAGTTTTTAAAACTTCACGTTAGTATTGTATTGGGAGTTATGACCTAATTCCTTTATTTGGTAATTAACCTCCAGTAAATTTCTCGGAAACTAGATATAAATTTTGATAGATTATAAGATTCATTATTTTAACAACAATAATCACATATTATAATAATAACAGAAACATGAGCTGGCTCCTGGGGTATTTGTTGATAAATGTTCTTTAGCCACAATGCTCAGAACATGTCCAAATGCCACTAAATTTGCTAGGGCTCTGTTATTAACCTTGTTTAAAAATGAGGAAATAATAAATTCTTCTTTGACGGGAAAAAGCAGCAATGCTCACCAGGATAAAGCGGCTAAGCCAGGCTTAGATAGCCAACGTGTAAATGCCATTATCGGTAGGTTCAGCTAGTATTTACATATATGATAGTATAAAATATTGTAATTTAATATATGACCTAATTTATTAATAATTTACAGCATTTACATTAAAAAAATATCCGTCATCAACGAAAAGAGAAGTTCATGAATCACTAGCCAATAAAATCAAAGAAATTTCAACAAGAAATAAACTAACTGTGTAAAAATTTGCGACTAATTAAAATTAAGTGTATGTTAAAGAAATTTGTGTATGTATCGAAATTTATTTATCTATATAAACTCAAGCTGATTTTCCTAAAGAACTAACAAAGAAATCTTATAGAACATTTTTTAAAGAGATGCTAAAAGATAGGATTGGTAAGAATTGTAAAGATATTTTGTAGAATGTCTTCTTTTGTTCTATAAATTTTTTTTATAATTTTATTTAGCATTTTTATAAACATTCTATAAAACAACGAAAAAAAGTATATTATAAAAGCTCTATACCATTTCTATAGAAAAAACTATAGAATATTGACCCATGACTCTAAACATATTCTATAAAATGCCCTTTTGGTTTTCTATAGAAATTTGGAAGAAAATCTTATAGATCATTTCTATAGACGTTTTATAGAATATTTTTGTAAGGGCATTCTCGCGGTTGGGCGACACGTGGGCTACAAGTCTATTTCTTTCCCTGCTGAAAGTAGAGAACTATGTTTAAAATATAATGCCTGTTATGAATAAAATTTTGACTGGGATGTTAGACAAACAATAAATAGAGATTATTAGTGATAAGATCAAAAATGAAACGCGGTGCCCAGAAGAGGAAACGAGCTGCGCAGGAGAAAGAGAAAGCTAGCAAACTTTCCAGGGTAACATCTTGGTCCCATCAAACTGCCATGAGAACTGCTGAACCCGTTAAAAGTTCTCTTTCAACAACATCACCGATGCCCTCAACGACTACCACAGTTCCAACAGACATTGCAGTGGAGTCTTCACTTGTTCCTGCAACTGATCCAGATGAGGATATTCCACCAGTGGAAATCCGTAAATGTGAAACGAGAACATCTTCCTTCCAGGAAACAGATGCAGGGCTATGGGTAATCGCAGAAGTAAATAGGGGGAAGTACGTATCAAAGGGGGTTTCGAGAGGCGTCGAGTTATGGTATTTTTCGCGCCTTTCCGCAACCGCGTTTTTGGCGGGAACTCGCGGATGAATACATTTCCCCGAAACTATTTTCTTTTCCTCTGCTTCTGAGTCAAGTCGGCTCCGTACCTTCGCTCTGTAGTCGGCCCGGCAAGCTACGGACCGGAACCGGGAGTACGGAGTCGACTGCCTGGCCCGCCGCCCTAGTAACAGCGTAAAATTTTATTCGGCCTGATATCCTGTTTTAGTACATTTTTAATAATAACTGAATGTTTTCTAAATAAAAAAATAGAATAATAAAACTAAATATTTACTGGTTATATTAATTTAGATGTGATTAGAATCAGAATGATCAGATGCGTAAAATTTTAAAATGAACTTAAGCCTCTGCCTAAGCTTAACAACACAACTAGCCTGAATAGTGAACTTTATGACCGAGTGGTGGCGCATGATAGAAAATTTCCGTGGATAAGTTGCCTCACTCTCATTGGACGAATTCAAATTTTGGGCCGCAAAGCGTGATTTTACAATAAAGGGACGCCTTACACTAGCTAAAGCTGGAGAAACGTACTTCCCCCTATTTACTTCTGGTAATCGGCAATCTAAACACAGTTGATTGCTGGATTCGAAATGGGCCGACATCTTGTCAGAACCATGAAAGCGACTTTTCCAAGTCACGCCGAGTGTATAAAGCAGATGGAGAAAGCATTAGAATTCCAAGACAAGATATTTGTCAAAAAATGTGTTCAAACGTGAATTACGTAATGGTGATCGAAAAAATTATCGATTTCGATCCAATTGTAAAGGAATTTTCAAGGAAGAAAGCGCGCAAATGTCTCTGACTTTGCGTTGACTGTTAAATATGTAGACTTTGGTTTGAAGGAAATAATAAATAGTTTTATTTCTCGATTAATTTGTTTTGTATAGGGGATTAGGGGCCCAATATACTGCACTGCCCAGGGGCCGATATAGCACTTAAGACGGCCCTGAACAAAGGCCTAGTACGCTAGCGAGTCGTGGCATATCGTAACCATTTTGATGCAATATCAGAGTTCTTAAAGTGATCGGGAACAGTTTAAAAACTAACCGCACACCTAGAGTTAACACTCTGACAGTCTTTTATAATACAGCTTGGCATTTCATCAATTAATTTTGATTCAAATTGATCAACGAAACGACTAACGAGAGCTAAACATACTTGAAGACAAGGTTGTCAAATTAAAAAAAACCGACTTAAATTGTTCTGTTTGGAGTGCTAAAATCTCATTGGCTAAACGTCTATTTAAAGCAGCCAACCGTCAGGCAGGTCTAGCCAAGCAAGACTGTGAAGTTTAGAGACAGGTGTTAATGGTGAAGTCCGTATAAAATTTTATTTTAATTATAAAATGAACACTATCGTTACTAATTTAATTTCAGTAGTACCACTATCTTATAAAAGTACTATTGACGCTAAGAGACAAAAAACGTTTACGAGTGTACCATTCCTTTAAGGCAAGATACGCTATCAACTTGGAGCTGGTAACGAGAAAGAAATGCATAAGTGCTATAATTTATATCAGGAATACATAGATTTCTTCTTCTTGGAATCTTTATGAGGCCATAGACCCCATACTAATTACTGATTGAATGTAAGGAGAAGGGCGTAAACATTTATTTAACAGCGGGTACCTCCCTCCTTGCGTTTCATTGGCTGTTCACATGTATAAGAATTGGTCGCTCCAAGCTTTTAAAGCGTGCGGTTATACCAATATCACGTGAAAGTGGGTAGCTACCAAAATATTTTCGTCGGTAAAACTATAAACAAATGTGCGGTCACCTCGAAAAGACGGCGTATTTTAAACCTTCGTTCGGCTTCGTTCCAATAGTTTGGTTAGTGCCTATATTTTTTCAGAAACCACTTTCTTAGCTGCATCTCTTCCTATCCTTAGCATTTCTTTTACTTGTTTTTTTTTCATTGTTAAAAATAGCTTATTTTTTACAAGTTATTTAGTCTAAAATTAAACACTAAAAATCTATACAGTCACCGAGTCTAACAATCGACACACACTCAGAGACAAGAAAAATAGAGAATTTCTATTGCACAATAAACTGTGACGTCAAGAGATTTTATATGTGCATCGCGCTTGAAAGCAAAAAGTTTAAGCAAATATCTACGCGGGATAGACATCTGCTTGAACAAACATTCAAGCAAAAGCGGCGCCAATGAAAGCTAAAGCTTTACCTTTTCCAAAATATACTCCTATTAATTAGCTGCCACCTTTCCCGAAATATTCTGCTATTAATTAGCTGCCACCTTTTCAAAAATATTCTCTTATTAATTAGCTGCCACCTTTTCCAAAATATTCTCCTATTAAATAGCTTCCACCTTTTCCAAAATATTCTCTTATTAATTAGCTGCCACCTTTTCCAAAATATTCTCCTATTAATTAGCTGCCACCTTTTCCAAAATATTCTCCTATTAATTAGCTGCCACCTTTTCCAAAATATGCTCCTATTAATTAGCTGCCACCTTTTCCAAAATATTCTCCTATTAATTAGCTGCCACCTTTTCCAAAATGCTCTCGTTATTAATTAGCTGCCACCTTTTCCAAAATATTCTCTTATTAATTAGCTGCCACCTTTTCCAAAATCCTCTCCTATCAATTAGCTGCCACCTTTTCCAAAATGCTCTCCTATTAATTAGCTGCCACCTTTTCCAAAATATTCTCCTATTAATTAGCTGCCACCTTTTCCAAAATATTCTCCTATTAATTAGCTGCCACCTTTTCCAAAATATTCTCCTATTAATTAGCTGCCACCTTTTCCAAAATATTCTCCTAATAATTAGCTGCCACCATTTCAAAAATATTCTCTTATTAATTAGCTTCCACCTTTACCAAAAAATTTTCTTATTAATTAGCTGCCACCTTTTCCAAAATATTTTCCTATTAATTAGCTGCCACCTTTTCCAAAATGCTCTCCTATTAATTAGCTGCCACCTTTTCCAAAATATTTTCCTATTAATTAGCTGCCACCTTTTCCAAAATATTCTCTTATTAATTAGCTGCCACCTTTTCCAAAATATTCTCTTATTAATTAGCTGCCACCTTTTCCAAGATATTCTCCTATTAATTAGCTGCCATCTTTTTCAAAATGCTCTCCTATTTATTAGCTGCCACCTTTCCAAAATATTCTCCTATAAATTAGCTGCCATCTTTTCCAAAACATTCTCCTATTAATTAGCTGCCACCTTTTCCAAACTGCTCTCCTATTAATTAGCTGCCACCTTTTCCAAAATATTCTCCTATTAATTAGCTGCCACCTTTTCCAAAATATTCTCCTATTAATTAGCTTCCACCTTTTCCAAAATATTCTCCTATTATTTAGCTGCCAACTTTTCCAAAATATTCTCCTATTATTTAGCTGCCAACTTTTCCAAAATATTCTCCTAGTAATTAGCTGCTACCTTTTCCAAAATGCTCTCGTTATTAATTAGCTGCCACCTTTTCCAAAATATTCTCTTATTTATTAGCTGCCACCTTTTCCAAAAAATTTTCTTATTAATTAGCTGCCACCTTTTCCAAAATATTTTCCTATTAATTAGCTGCCACCTTTTCCAAAATTCTCTCCTATTAATTAGCTGCCACCTTTTCCAAAATTCTCTCCTATTAATTAGCTGCCACCTTTTCGAAAATATTCTCCTATTAATTAGCTGCCACCTTTTTCCAAAATATTCTCTTATTAATTAGCTGCCACCTTTTCCAAAATATTCTCCTATTAATTAGCTGCCATCTTTTCCAAAATGCTCTCCTATTTATTAGCTGCCACCTTTCCAAAATATTCTCCTATAAATTAGCTGCCATCTTTTCCAAAATAGTATCCTATTAATTAGCGGCCACCTTTTCCAAAATATTTTCCTATTAACTAGCTGCCACCTTTTCCAAAATATTCTCCTATTAATTAGCTGCCACCTTTTCCAAAATATTCTCCTATTAATTAGCTGCCACCTTTTCCAAAATATTTCTATTATTGCTAATAAATTATTCGTGCTAAGAAGGGGGCTTTTAATACTCATATAAATAATCTTCTTATCTCCAAGCAAGGTTAGGTTAGGTTTGGTCTGGTTTGAATGGGTTGGCTTAGGTTATGTTAGGTTTGGTTTGATTAGGTATGGTTTGGTGTGGTACGGTTAAATTTGGCTGGTTAAAAAAAAATGCTGCAGGGGCGATATTTTTTTTAAACGAGACTTTCGTGTCCAGAGACCAATTTGTCCCGAAACCCAATTGTACCGGGACCAACTTGTCCCGAGACCCAATTGTACCGGGACCAACTTTTCCCGAGACCCAATTGTACTGGGACCAATTTGTCTCGAGACCAAAGTGTCCCGAGATCCATTTTCCCCAAGACCCAATTGTCTCGAGACCCAATTTTCCTGAGACCAATTTGTTCCGGGACCCATTTGTCCCAAGACCAAATCGGCGAGACCAAATTATCGCGTACCGTTAGTCCAATCTTGGCTTGATGTTTGTCCAAAATCGGATAGAAGTTTGTCAATCTGGGGTGGATTTTAATCCAATATCGATAAGAAATATGTCTAATGTGGGCTTGGTTTTAGTCCAATATCGGTTAGATATTAGTCCAATATAGGCTTGATATTAGTCCAATATTGGGAGGATACGAGTTAAGTTTTGCGCATTTGCGTAAAATATGGATAATAGCCTGACCATTTCTGGATAATAATTGATCCCACAATAAATGATTCTTGGTCCAATTTTGGATGAAACTCGAAATCTGGCTTATCATTTAACAGTCCCATCTTTGACACAAGTTACGTTATCCAAAAATAGATGAATAACTGTGCTATCTCAGAGTCAGCCGTTTGGATCCTTTTGCATCCCATTTTGGAAAACGTTTTCTAACAATGTAAAGCCTGCTCTTTAACCGATGGAATACCTCATGTTTATGACGTTTTTGATGAAACTTGATGCGTTTTTTGCCATTATATGAGTATCGAATTCCAAAAAGAAAAAATCTTTCCCATAATGTAATGGCTTTTTCAATTTGTAACCGTGAAGGCAAAAATACTCCAAATGAACAACGCTGCTGATGTAAACTGCGTTTCCTTTGTTGAATTCGTCATCCATGGGATAACGTGTCTTCTCCATAGGAAACTTCTTCAACCTTCTCTCGAATTCCTCAAAGAGATCTTGACGGGTTGCCTGTTGAATACAATATGAACTCGACACACATAAACAATAAATTCAATTTTCGGTTTAGTTGATGCAGTGGATTTGGTTTGCCGATGTATATGCTTAAAGGGTATGTGAATTTACAATTTCATATCATATTTTACCACGACAGTGGTATTATTTTACACTTTCAAGTCTCTACTTTCAAAATATCAAGTTTTTAACATAATTGAACCAAAGTTTCTATTTTTAAAATCCATTTAAAAATCACAAAAACTCAGTTTCGATATATCAACAATTTTGTCTTGTCGAGTTTGATTGCCTATTTTATGTCATCACTATGACGTGAGGAAAAAAGCGCGGGAATCCTATACGCGAAGTATACGCGTCTCAAGCTTCTAGCCAGGCTAAACTCTGGGTCTGATAGCAGAGAGAGAGTGGCACCATGTCACGTGAAAAAAATATGAGTGACGTCGGACTACAGAAAACGTTTTAGCCTTTCTTAAAAAGAGAATTTTATTTAAAGCATTTTCAAAAGCATATTGCCAAATAAACAGAAATTGGACAATTAAAAGCTTGATATTTTTGAATTCACAGAAACTAATTCTATCTTTTGCTATATAAATCAGAGGTTTTTCAAATGAAGCTTCTCAAGTTCTCATTCCCTTTAAGGGAGAGTTCAGGTAACATAATATTATTCTTTGAAAGAACGGCCTTTTTCTAAATAGAAAAGGTAAAAAACTCTTATTACATAATGATTATCATTTAATTATTCTTAAAAACGAGGACTACTGAGCCGCCATTGCTTTAGTGGCGTCTGTTAAATCTCACCACTTTATACGTAGTTTTTCACAAATATAGTCTCTTAATATATTATCGAGACAATATTGAAGCCCGCAAGGTGGATAAAATATTGGTTTTGCCTATGTCGAGCATGGATCTTCAATGAGATTTTGACCTGTCGCCTATTGAAGAAGACTATAATTTTAACTCAACACACATCAATGACAAAATAATTTTTCAGTTAGGTTGACACAGTGGTTTGATTTTGCCAATCTATGGGGCTAACTCCGGGCATCAGTAAAAGGAGTTTTCTAACTTTAAGCCTTTGATTTGGCCACTATAATAATAGATTATATTTTTAAACGTGTTTTCGAGTTTGGGGTTATGACATGTTGCCGCGCAACCTTTTGAGGAAACCAGAAAGATAAACATGGTGTAATGTTCAAGTCCCTTTATACCTTAATATATTCATAGCTCTTTGCCCCTCGATGGAAAAGAGTACGCAAGTCTGGATATTTGAAGATATCCTCGAAGTGATTTATATTGCGATCAATTTCTAATGTCAATTTGGTTGACAAGTGAGCTTTGAAAACTTCCACCAATAGGAAACAGCCGACGAAATAGGTGGATAATAAAAGCTTCTTGACTATATCGTATTTGATCTCCATGATTTTAAATACACTCGAATAAACCCGGCGGAGTCGCGGCACGAAACGGTTGGCAATTGTGTAAAATAATTTCAAATTGAATAAGACGAGGAACACATTGATAATAACCCAAACCTAAATAAGTGAAAAGTTAAAAAGAATAAAATGGTTAGCTTATGCCCGTTCGTAGGTAGAATGAGGAATTCTGGATCTTGGAGTTCCTCCCTCGGGCTGACCGGATAAATATTAGGAGAAGGTATACATGCCTGAGGATTAAAGGCTTGAAAAATTGCGGTCATTGATATATGGTTCTCGGATTCGTGGTAATAAGAAAGCATGTTGTGTTCTGTGTACCATTTTGGGTGCGTACAAGTTTGGTTAGTTTTTTTGATGAATCTTGAGCAAACGGTGAAAAGTTTATAGGTATATGTAATGGAAAGATCGTACTAAAAGGAAATGAGAAATCTATAAAACTTTCCACAAAGGTGACATGTAAGAAAATAGTACCTCATCGTTCTTCATTTCGCGGACAGGAATGTACGTTATATTTACCCTGATATAGAACAAAAATTAGAATTTTCTCCCAAATTCAAATTATCTATAAAAATGCCAAGAAAATTTACCGTCCTGTTGGATGTAAAAGGAATTTAAGATAAAAATTCTCTCCAGGATTTAGACCATCGTAATTACACGTTCTTGAAAAAATGTTGTATCGTTTCTAGAGAAAAAAAAACAAAATAATCTTATACTTGCACTTTCCATTTTTCGACTTGTTCGGCAAGGAGGCCTCGTGATCGTAATCCATATTCTCGAGGAATGCAGTTTTGCAAATAAAAATCTTATGGGGCAATTAAGTAACGACAAACAGTGACTTTAATCTGTTAACCATCAAGTCTAATTGTCCATTATTAAATCACGACAGGACTGTTCACGAGTTCAAGAGCGAACTTTTTAAAGCCTACCCAACAGTATATCGCAAGCTGATATATTCCTTTCTATTTAGGCTTATTTTCTTCAATAATACCTTTCTTTTGAAATTATGCACGGAAAATACGCTAGAAAATGTGTTTTGGCTTTACCTTAATCGTGACGATATTACGTTTCCTTACTTTTAATTTGTGGTTTTATATCTAAATATTAGAAACCTGTTGCGACTCGACAGTTGCAGTAGGAAATGACTTACGAAACGATTTGCTTAATTTCTTAACTGTGTGTTTAACACAAAATTAATTAGAAAGGTTGACAAAGCGAACTAAGGATACTCGATTAAACATTATACTCTAAACTAAAACTCTATTTACAACTCCCTCTCATACACTATGTTATCTCGTTTATATACAGTCTTATCCTTGTTTATCCAGTTTTTTATAATTATTAGTTTTTTAAGTGATAGCCTTCAGGTCTAGATTCTAGTTCGATTCGATTCAGTTCATTCTTTATCTTGGCTGTTGTTTTGAAGTTGCAACATCCTCCCCACAATGGACACTGTTCATTCTGCCGAAACTTCTAAACGGTGTAACATTTGAATCGCTCGACGTATGATAGTTCCGCCTGGTAATCGAGCAGCTACGGCTCGGACGCGCCAATCTCGGCCAGGAAACACCTCTTGGATTCGTCCTAGTCTCCAGCTTTGTCGAGGAAGCTTGGGCTCTGACAAGAGGACAAAATCGTCTTTCTTGAACTCTATGACCCCATGTATTGGCTTTCTGGCTTGAGCCGATTTGAGCTCTAGCACGTATGAATGTTCCATTGTTTCCAAAACTGATCGAGGATCATCTGTCTGTAGCGTAAACGTCTGACTATCTGTGTTCGGCTAACGGTTGGTGGCGTAGCTGTAAGGTTCTGACTTGGCGTTGGCCAATGAGGAAATGGGATGGGGTAATGGGAGAGGGCTCATTGACTTCGTTGAGGGTGTACGTTAACGGTCTTGAGTTGAGCACTGCTTCTATTTCCGTCAAGCTCCTCATGATTTAGGCTACTTCGACCCAGCGTCTTCTTTAAGCATTGTTTGACTGATCGCACGACTCTCTCCCAAAAGCCTCCCCACCAGGCCGCTCGTTCGACGATATACTTCTAACGAATATTTTTCTGATCCAAAAAATCTTGAAACTCGTTGTTCTCGATGCTGGTCTTTAGTTCTTGCTCGGCTCTCTTGAACGTTCTTACATTAACCAAATAGACCGTGGTAACAAGACCTCTGCGTACGACGAACCGTCGAAATGATAGAATGAATTTCTCAGTACTCAGGTCTGTCACCACCTCTAGGTGTACTGCTCTGGTTACTCCGCAGGTGAATAGCGCGATGTACACCTTTTTCTGATTCTCATCTTCTCTTATGAATAACGGGACCGCGAAGTCAATGCCTGTAGTTGCAAACGGTGGCGTTTCCGATATTCGATCAGCTGGCAGGGGTGCAGCTATCTGAACTCCAGGCTTGGTGCGGAAACGTCTACATTTCCCGCATCGGTTGATGATCATTTTTACTAACTGGCGTCCTCGCCTGATCCAGAACTCCTCTCGCAATTGTACCAACGTGCTTTCCAGACCGCGATGTTTTACTTCTTGATGGGCAACCAAAGCGATCATTTCAGACAGCCAATGTTCAGCGTGTAACACATAGGGGTGTTTTGATCCGTAGCTGATGTTCGCAAATTGAAGACGTCCTCCTACGCGTATGACGTTATTTTCGAAGAATGGTTGGAACTGGAGTATCTTTGATGTCTTTTCTAATGGTTGACTCTCCTGAAGACGCTCAAAATCCTCAGGATACGCTTGACGTTGAGTTTCTCGAATCCAATAGAGCTTTGATCCTTGAAGTTCTTCCGCGGTGAGTGATCCTTTGCGGCGATCATTGACTGTAGTTCTCGTATTGTAGACGAAGCGCATAACCCATGCTGTGACCCGGTAAAGACGATTGACCCGGCTATATTTCGTCACATCAATCAAAGGCTCTGAGGCCGTAGTACAAAGGAGGGTGACAAGACTTCTTTTCTCCTTGAGGATTGATTCTTCTTCTTACTTGAAAGTCGTTTGTGATCCATCCGGCCATTGGTCTCTCTTTTCTTTTTTTATTGAAAGTAAAGCTTGCACGTTTGGCCTCTGAATTGCATCCTCACAAATAGCATCTCGACGTATTGAAGTACTTTGAAGAGGGCGAAAAACTCTATCTGTCCATCAGCGGAAGCTTGGAGGCAAAAATGTGAAATTGTAAGAACTTCTTAATTTGGCAATCACCAATGATAGCTCATTTTAAAGTACTCTTTACCTCTTGTTTAATACCCTCTTCAGACGACGCGTTAAAACCACGGCTTGATTGAGAAAGATAGTGAGAGGCATTGTTAGATATCGCGAGTTTCTTCTGAAAACCTGAATTTCGTTTAACCAAAATAGCTTTACGATCTGTTAGTTTTTTGTTTTTTCCTAAAGTAACAAGAGTATTAAACAAGCTATGTCTTATTAGATCAAGATTTTACGCACCGTCTGAAGGGGGTATTAGGGCCCAAATGGGCCCGGAGTCTAAGGGCTTGTAACTCTGTAACGGTTAGATTTAGACAAAAACCGCTGAGGAAATTTCGACTCCAAATTTTGCAAGGAATCTACTGTTACAAGGAACGCATACATCTCTGAAAACTGCAGGGTTAACTATTGTTGAAAATTCGAGTTCTTTATAAACCCGGTTTCTCCTTTCTATCAAAACTTGCAGAGGTTAACGGTAATAGTTAGTATAGGGCGCTGTCGGTTAGCTGTGGCATAGAGGCTTGCCACCACCCCTCTATGCATTGTAAAGGCGTTAGATAAGTGGCAATATGTCGCAAGATGACTTGGTCCAATTAGCTAGCTGAACTTATGTAGAACTTATAGCAGCTACACTCTATTTATTGAAGTTGTAAAAATTGTTTCTATCGCTTCAATGGAAAGTTTAACCCTTTTGTGTCTCGGTAGGCCTAGCGAATTCTTCTGTATTCAAACAATAGGGGTTGTACCCCGTTTGGAGGTTGCAAGAAAAGTGCGTAGCTCAGGCTACAGAGAAAAACCCCCGTAAACTTACCATTCTACTAAGAGTTTATTGATATAATCCCGAGAACGAGAATTTACAAATATAACGTAAATACGAAAACCTCATGAATTTAACATCGATTACTATTCGATTTACAACAATCTTCAACAAGTTTGTGACTGAAACTGAGCCCGAATTGAAATTTACTGCGATAGAAAATCTAGTAAACTTAAATAAACAATAGATTACTTACGTTTGGAAGTACGACTTTCATCACAGATCTAGTATCCATAATGAATGACAACTCAGTACCAACACCACATGATAAATATATGACAAACACGCCAAATCTGCAAATGAAAGGATGAAAGAGAAACAATCACTATCTACATGATTTCATAAGTACTGCTGAAATCTTTGAGAAACAAAATCAGTGTTGTACTAAAGTATTTCTTAAGCCTGAAACCATTTAAGGCAGGATATTTATAAATATTTGTCTCTTTCCGCTGAATATTCTACAATAATATATAGTAGGCCTGTGCGAGTCCAGTTTTTTGGGCTTCGAGTCGAGTCTCGAGTCCTAAAAAATCTCTTATAGAATCTCGAGTCGAGTCTTTTAACTGGTATCGAGTCCTCGAGCCCTAAAGGCAGCTTCAAAACTACGTCTCAAGCCCAGTGTCGAGTCCTGATCAATTATTTCAAGTCCCAGTCAAGTTTTAATAAATTATTTTATGTAAAAATCAAGGCTAAATATTTTTATCTTTCATTTTTTACTCTTCATTTGTTCAAATATCACAGCTTGGATATAAAAAGTAACAAACGTCAATAAACATAATTTTAGCTTTGGTTTTGGTTTGTTCTAGCTGACGTCAAATTTTTGTCCTATCAACTGACTTCTCTAAAATATAAATCGGTAAAACCCCACTAGATACCGCGCTTTACTTAAAATTCCGGGTCACCGAGTTCAGGTTAAATACATGGATAAAGGATGAGCGTGAGGAAATTTGTTTTCGCGCTAGAGGGTTGGCAACTCCCTATCTATTCGATATTATTATTATTATTATTATTATTATTAAAGCTTTATTAATCGGATATTCCTATTCAGTCGAAACTGGTTTACAAAGGAGTCCTTAGTTAAATTAATTGTTAAACATTAAAAATATGCTGTTTTACTTCTCTCTTAAACTCATTAATGTTAGCTATATTTTTTATATCACATGGTAGGTTATTCCAAGATTGAATTGCCCTGTTTTTTCGACTTTTCAAGTTGACTGTCGTAAAGTTTGATGGCAGAACAAAGGTTTTAAGATTTATGCGGGTATTATAATTATGATCAACTAAATTAAACATATCTAGGATATACTTTGGCATTTGATTATTATAGATTTTAAACATTAGTACTAATAACTGATATTGATATTCTTGAGCTAGGGTCATCCAATATATACTTTGATGCAGCTTCGGTTGTCAGCACGGGAAAGCTAGGCCACTATGTAATGTAGATTTGTGCGTGCTGACAAGAGACGAAAGAAAAATAAATTCTTTATCCATGGTAAATATTTTTGGACTTGATATGGTGTTAAACCTCGGTTCGAGTCCTCCTCGAGTCCAGTAGTGATGATTTTTGAGGACTCGAAACTGTTCTCAAGTCCTAAAATTTTGATTTTCAAGTCTCGAGTCGAGTACTCGACTCGAGACTCGATCGAGTACTCGCCTTTGATCGAGTACTCGCACAGGCCTAATATATAGAATATATAAACTCTTAAAATTATCAATATCAAGAAGTTGGAAAAACAAAATATTATTTCTCCGGGTCAAGAGCAATCACCCCATTTCTTTAACTAAATACGCAAGTTTCTAGTGGCATTTATTGATAAGCAACAGCTTATTGGAAATAACTTCCCATATATTCGTTTAACACGGTGAAAAAAAAATGAAAAGGGTTTCGTAAGATTTCTTTATATACCAGGACAATGAAAACGTAAGTAATGAGTATGAACCAAGAATTACGATGAATTATAAATTAGTCGTGTTAAGTGGAGATACGGTTTTTTATGCACAAGCTCAAGTCAAAACAATCAAGGAGTGAGAACTAAGGAGTAGAAGCTGTAGAATTATATTGGGAAATATAAAATGATATCGCTTATATCCTATAGGCTTATTATTGTGAGTCGTACGAGAAACTTCATTTGTCATTTATCCAAAATCGACTTCTCTACTGTTTTTATTAATATTTTTTTTCGTTTTTTCAAAATACTAAGAAGTTTTTTACATAAGTTGCATTGATTATGTAAAGAAAAAACGTCTTCATTACTCGTCCTGTACAGCCTTTCTTGATGCCGCACCAACCAAAGCAGGGCCAGCAAGATTTGACAGTTGGTGTTAGGCGCATTAACAGTTATCTAAACTCAAACCAATTTCTTAAGTTGCATTTCTGTAGTCAACATTCTTGCTAAGTTGGCAATGGTTAGTTGATTATTATTAGTGATATTACATCATAATGAGGCACATAATATCAGAAATGCGGCCGATATATATACGGTTGTAAACCATCGTTTCGATCATGGGTAAACGGTAGAGTCAAACCACCTTAAGGCTGGTTTTCACTGGCACGAAACGCAGGAAAAACCCCGTTTCGCGCCGATTTTTCTGAGGTAACTGGCCGCAAATTTTAGTGTTTTTAGGGCGGCAATCACGGAATTGGTTTTCCATTTCTCCGCAAATATTTACGCAAAGGAAAGCGGTGGCCAATAGGAATCAACGAAAGCGTGACGTTATAGGCTTGGTTTTGGTCAGATCGCGCTAGGTCTTTTTGACGCCACTTTTTTTTTTAAATGAAGTTGTTTTTGTTGAAAAGTTAAATTTCTAAAAATGTAAACGATTTGTTAAAGAAGTTTATATTTATCGTTATCAGAAGTCCATTAAATTAGCCTAGGAAGTGAACAATTACAATGGCTGGTATAGCGTACGTCTCTGCTGGGATAAAAACTCCTTCTAACTCCATGGATAGGGGGTTAAATTTTTCCCCCTTTCCTAACACAGTTAGAAATCTCGAGCTCCTCTCTAGGAAGTCTTTCTTGACGTGAGCGGGGCGGGACTTCTTCAGCCCATGAACGCTGGATCTCTAAAGGGTAGATTGTTTGCTTTATAAAAAATTAAAAAAGGAACGGCCACGGTTGTTAAAGGGAGGGTGAAGTAGAAAATCAAGTGGTTTTTATATCGATTCTTCTACTAATTATAAAAAGGCAGGGGGTTACGCGATTGGTCGGACGTCCTTATTTAAAATTATCCTTTAAATCTGAACCTAATTTGAATTTTAAAATCATTCGGAAGTATTTCCTGAATGTTTGACTATGCACACTGGTCTTGTAATTAGTAGGAGAATCGATAAAAAATCACTTGATTTTCTACTTCACCCTCCCTTTAAATAGTTTTTTTTTTCAATAGGTTTATGAAGAGTCATAAAAAACTGAATGACCCTGACTGTTCCAAAATTCACACCCCATCCCTTCTCCTATGCTAAAGAGGGCTCGCTTGTACAGTCGAAGGGGGCGTTTTCGGCCAACAGTTTTTTCTCTCTCGATAGGGCAAATTTTGGCGTACGAGTCGCACCTAAACCGGAGATCTGAGAAAAATTACCGCAAGGTGGCGAATGTGTCGCCCTTCTTCAGTATTGCTACACAAGAGAGGGGAGT
The DNA here is from genome assembly GCF_054372755.1 of Phalangium opilio. Lineage (NCBI taxonomy): Eukaryota > Metazoa > Arthropoda > Arachnida > Opiliones > Phalangiidae > Phalangium > Phalangium opilio. The sequence goes on from NW_028324165.1 coordinate 1,299,677, forward strand.
CCCAAACCCCCGCTTTTGGTTACTTCCTAGGCTAATTTAATGGACTTCTGTCGTTATTTATACGATAAAAATTAACATTTTTACATAAACAATGAAAATGGATAGGATGCTAATGGTGCATTTTCAACTAGACTGGTAAGCCTTGGTCTCCGCGAGCTTGTGCTCTTTCATATTACAAGTTTCATTGAAAACAGTTTGCCGCCGGGGTTTTTTTTTTGAGGAATTATCAGCATAATTATGAGGAATTTTTCTAAAGGTACCGTGAAATTTGTATTGTGAAAGCAGGCTTTAAGACACTTGTTTTAAAGTCAAGCTCTCATCAAAGAGCCATGCTACGGAATATGATTTGAGAGTTAAGTGATATATGCAGGTGATATGGATGTTTCAAACAGATGACACTAATATATCAATGAAAAAGTATAGGGTAAAAATATCTATAGCAATTGTAGTATAGATACATTTAGACACATGTACTGAACGTATCTATAGCAATTGCAGTACAGATACATTCAGACACATGTACTGAACGTATCTATAGCAATTGCAGTACAGATACATTCAGACACATGTACTGAACGTATCTATATCAATTGTAGTACAGATACATTCAGACACATGTACTGAACGTTTCTATCTACAATCTAGCAGCATATAACAATACATTCGTACTGCCTTGGAAACGCCACTATTTGACGACTATGCAACAAGATGATAATAAAAAAATTACCTCGGGAAGTTTTCAACACCGTGTGTTCTAAATATATAATATAATATAATAGTATAGAGAGAAAGTGAAAATTGGACTTGACTATTTGGGCATGAGTTAAGCATTAAACAAAAACGCTTTCATTCAATAAAATTAGGGATGCACCGATATGGGTACAGCCGATATATCGGGAATTCGTAGCCGATATATCGGCCGATATTATCGGCCCATAAATAAATAAAATTTCTCTATGAATATCGTTTCCAAGAGCAGAATCAGCATTATTTAGGACTTTTCCCCTTTTTACTTTGTTTTATTAGAGACTTGTGTCACATCTCTTTCGTTTAATGTGGTATCGATACAAATTTTAGTCTTAACCCTTTTCCTTAAAAAAGGGTATGGTCTAAGTTAAATCTTTGCTTGGTTTTTAGTATAAATGCAGCTCCTTTCCTTGTTCAAAATGAAGTAGCTTTATAAGCAAACTTAGGGACCACAAGTGAAAAGTTCAAAGTGTAAATTTGTGACACCAAACACATTTGAGAGCGTCAGTGTCGACTTCGATTGTTTGTTGGAGGTATGGGAAACTAGGGAAATTACTTTCTCATAGTCGTGAACAACGGCATACAACTGAGATATTTGTAAACCTTGCATTTTTAAAGGGAAATGTTAAATTGTGTGATGTGATTAATTAGTATTGAGTACTTTATTTCTTGTCAAATTTTTCCTGCAAATATCGGTTTACACGAAGCCGATATTGGCCGATACCGATAAGAAAAATATATGCCGATAAATCGGCCGATATATCGGTGCATCCCTAAATAAAATATTCTTGTTCAAAACCAGGTTAGGTTAGGGTAGGTTAGGTTGGGTTGGGTTGGGTTGGGTTAGGTGTGTTTTGGTTAAGTTAAGTTAGTATTATTTTATAAATCACTTAACAATGTTCCACCTTTTCCAAAATATTAATGTTTATCTTCATTGACTTTTCAAATAATATGCCTTTTCCAAAAAATTACATTTTATATTTACTTCCGATATAGCATTACTCCTTTTTGTATAATATTGTTTTTTATTTTATATACTTAATATAATAGAGATTGCCCTCCCTATCAATCCCAGTTTGGGGGGAATTTGTCCTTGACATCCATTCGGGGGGAAATTGTCCGGGAGATTTTGTCGCCTACCTGAGCGGATTATGTCCATTTCTACTCCGATGGGGGGATTATGTCCTACATCCCTTACAAAAATCTTAAGAGTTCTAGAGAAATTTCTTTGGAACCTTACGGAGCCCTTGGGATCATTTTCTAAAGAAACTATTTCCAAAGACTTCCTTGGAATTTCCTAAAGAATTCTTGAGATAAATGTCCAAAGAATGTCTTGGGATTATTTTTTAAAGAAATTCTTTAGGAATTCTACAGATAAATTTCCAAAGAATGTCTTGGGACTATTTTCTAAAGAAATTTTTCAGGAATTCAAAAGATAAATTTCCTAAGAAGGTCTAGGGATTATTTTCTAAAGAAATACTTTTGGAATTCTAGAGATCAATTTCCAAAGAATGTCTTGGGATTATTTTCTAAAGAAATTCTTTAGGAATTCTAGACATAAATTTCCAAAGAATGTCTTGGGATTATTTTCTAAAGACATTCTTTAGGAATTCTAGAGATAAATTTCCAAAGTAGGTCTAGGGGTTGTTTTCCAAAGAAATTCTTTAGAACTTCTTGAGATAAATTTCCAAAGAATGTGTAGGGAATATTTTCCAAGGAAATTAGTTAAGAATTTAAGAGATGAATTTCAAAGGGCCAGATATATTGCAATTATGCTTTGTCAAAATATTTTTACCCAAATTGTTTAGCTAAAGTTTTCCTAGATAGACATTAACTTGATGGTTAGAAAAATTAAAAACGTTTCACGAAGGCTTGTCCCGTAGCTAAGGCTCAGCAAGCGCTGAAATGGAATGTTATGTTTACCTATTTTTTTATTTTTATTTTTTTTTTTTGCCTTTAATAATCCGTGAGGTGTTTATGTAAAGGATAAAATAGATTAAAAGTAAAGTAAGAGTAAATAAAATCGTTATGTTTAGATTTACAGGGAATCTAAGCTGTCAGTCGGATTTTTTGCTTAATTCTTATGGCATGTTTTATCTTTATTTCGAGCATAATTAGAGTTCAAAATAAATATTTTTTAAAAAACATTGTAGAGAAAATTAGGTTAAACGCGTTTCTGATACTCGAAAAAAACTCAGTGAATATACATTATTAAATTTAACAACAACGTCTGTATCTACTGCTTTAAAAGCAATTTCACACTGCATGCGAGAACTTCCCTCTCTATAATAGGTGTAGTTCAGCATATAAGAACTACACTTCCTGTATTGGGATATGGTTCTGCATGTAAGAACTATCCTCGTTTCAAGTGGCTAAATTAATTTACCCACTTCTCTATATATTTCCCAAGAAAATTCCAAAGATATTTCCCAAGAAAATTCCATAGACATTTGCTAAGTAAATTCCAAAGACATTTCCTAAGTAAATTCCGAAGACATTTCCTAAGTAAATTCCAAAGACATTTCCTAAGTAAATTCCAAAGACATTTCCTAAGTAAATTCCAAAGATATTTCCCAAGAAAATTCCAAAGATATTTCCCAAGAAAATTCCAAAGATATTTCCAAAGTAATTTCCAAAGAAAAAGAGGCCAATATTCCCCAATTTCCTAAAGAAAGCCTTAAGGATTTCCAAAGAAATTTCCCCAGGAATTTTCTTAAGAGTTCTTACGAAGATTTTTGTAAGGGATTCCTTCTAGGGAGCTGTAATATGATCCACTTCTGGTTTTTCTTAACACTTATGGTATTAGGTCGGGTAACTTTAGGTTTTGATATATTAACCAGAATATTTTTAGGTCAGGTGTGGTTAGATTAGGATTGGTTTGATTATTTGAATTTCAATTGTTTTAGAATTGTAAAAGTTAGGTTAAGGCATGGTACTTACGCTGCTTACTTAACAAATAAGGCAAACTTATACTGTTAAGAATTGTTCAAAACTCTATTAAACACTGGTATTTCCTAAAACAGCGGTCGCTTTTCTAAAACTGCAGTTTTTTTTCTTTTTTGTTGTTGTTACCGTGGTTGCTATTACGTTAAATGCTCTTACAAGGTACAACCAAAATTTTAAGGCACTTCTTGCAGAGCTTGAATTTTAAAATTTGAAAGGAATGTCAGAACGTTTTACGGTGCATCAGTTTCGACACGAAGTTTGGTATGTTTTCTATGTTAATGTTTTTGTTAGGATTTCTTTTACTCGGGCAAAAAACTATGAGACATCTAATTTATATCAGAATTGATATCCGATAGTTTTCTAAAGCTATGATATAGAATAAGCATTAAATAATTCCAGATATATTATAAATATTTCAAGAATCGTTCACTTTTTAGTTAAACTATTATGTTTAAATGCCTTAATTTAAATGGATACTTTCGATGCTAAACTTTAAAATGCATACATTTGTGATAAAAACTAAAATATAAATTACTAACCTTTTATGAGTCTCAGCCGATGTCGTCTCAAGTGAGTGATAGCGCCAGAAGTTCGAGCAATCAGGATCTCTATATTGAGATACGATCTAAAAATTAGGGCTGAGTCTACTTTCTTTCTCTTTTCCTTAAGCTTCAAATATGTTACTTTCTTAAACCGACTTTTGTGTTATTACGAGAATTTTAATGCTGTCAAATCCAGTTGAATGGAAAATGCGTACTGTAATATCTTTTATACTATTATTGACTGAGGGTTTAGCTAAGGCAAAGAGCGGTATAATGCCTGGTAAAATTACAATAAATGTCTCTTTGCATATAACAGAGTAGCGTAATTGACCATTCTACTCTAACAATTTAATATATTTTAAATATTCCTAGCACTATGAGTGCAAAAAATGGTTCTTCCCATAGTTTGAAACTTTGTGCTTCCGAACTCTTAACGACTCACACCTACAAACTATGCTAGAAAAATGTCAAGTGATATCATAGATCGGAAAGTATATTCAACTGCTAATATTTGATTCCATGGAAAAATGAAACAAAACTTGATATTGTAATATTTTTCAAATGTTTCAAAAGTTGTAAAAAAACTACTAGCGGCTTCATTGAAGACCCTGGCCAGCTTCTTGCCAACGACAAGGACCAGTAAGACAAAAGTGTACGGGGGTGGAGCTAAAACTTCAGGCTTACCAAGCTTAGTTCGCTGGGCAGCGGGGAAGAAAACTTCTTGGTATCCTATTGGTGCCGCCCTTTCGCTTTAACGAGAAAGAGACTAGAGTTCCGTTAGTCCTTTTGTTGCCAGATTCAACAATTTCGATCGAAACAAAGGGACAGCGAAATCTGTTTATGGTGCATTCAAGGTACAACTCATCGAGTGTTGGTAATAATAATAAAAAAAAACATGTACTTTCCGCTTTATTCAACGCAGGCATAAGAAACTCATTTAACAAGATATTTTTAATGCTTTAGAATTGCTAAAAATGAATACCAAGATTTTGAAAACTGAAGAAGCGTGTTCGTTAATTTCTTCGGAATTATCAAACTGTAAATGTCCCAATAACTTATGTCTCCTGATTGACGCGAGAGGTTTTAAATCCAACTTCATGTTATCGGGTCAAGTATATTTAGTTATATTCATGCCTGTACTGTACGTATCACTTTATCCAATTTTAACATATACATATTTCGAAACATTTTATTTTTCAAATATAAACGGGCTAGGTGAAACGAAACATTGAAAACAAACACATCGCAAGAGATAACAGTTTTCGAAACTATTATGTAGCATCATTAGGGTTTGTTTTGGCAAATACTCGAATCTTCCTATTTTAAATGAGAGTTTTTAATGAACATATACGCATCATTATGGGGAAACAATTTCAAGTCGTACAAGTTGTATCACTACTTTTACCATAAGTTTATAAGATATGATCCATAAGTAAGACAACTATACTATACTTCGTTATGCTAGATACTTACTGAAAGCTATAGTTAGAGAATGGAGCGAGAATTGACTACACTCAGTTTTGCAGTCCATCTTCCTATTCAGTCTGTACTAAGCCTTGGACAGCGCATCACCAGGCGAGACGTTTTGAGAATTTATGTCGTTTTTTCTGCGTCACATTATGATAAGATCTCAGTAACCAATGAAAAACTTATGGAATATATCTTATGAACATATGCTTTTACAAACTTGAAACACTTTTAACTGTAAGTCCTCGGTAAGTTTTCAATGTTGACAAAAGGGGAACAGAAGACCAATAGTAACAGTTTTTCTTTTCACTCGAATGTTAATGAGCTTTTCTGAACAATTTTTACCTCATAACCCTATAACACCGTACTTAAATATTGGTCGCTCGTAAAGAACCTATTGTAAAGCCATTTAACATAAGAGAAAAATAAATTTAACTACCGCGACATGTTCGATTTAAGTTTCAACTCCAAACCGGAAGAGGTTGAACGCAGGACCTTTTCTGATTTTCTTGTTTGGGTTACTCAGTTTAGGTGTAGAGATGGAATGACAGTTTCGCTTCTGGTGAATCAAGCTGCAGGAGACGCATTGGTGTGTTATTATTAAGGTGCGCTTGTACCAAATAGGTGTTATATAAAAGAGGAGGTGCTTCTAGGGATGCGTCGTTTGTAACGTTTAGCACCACGTGACACCCCTATCGCTATTAATGACGGTTCGACTATCATATGACATATGCAGTGGCATTATGGGTGCTTTTGAACAACCTGATAAAGCCGCAACTAATCATTCATGCAATGTCTTTCGACCTACACTTATGTAGACATGGTTATTTAATTTCCAGTTTTATCTATTGGAAACGAAATGTCTCTTTACATCCATATTTTTCATAAAACTATTGCCAACTTTTATAATGACTTTCTCTAAACGTTAAATATACTTTGCCAAGAGATTCGAAGTAAAGCTGGTATAAACAAAGCGATAATGATGGACTGCTAGGAAATACAAAAAATATCAAAAATTAATTTCTGCGAGATAACCTAGAAATGATATATCCTCTTTAGTACATCTGCACTAAATTATCAATGAAAGAATCGTTCATTATTGTTAATATTAAAGAGGTCAATTGACATAACATAAGGTTTAAAATATTTTTCATGGCCTTTAGTACAAGCTTTCAGCGAAATAAAAGAAGCTTCGAATTACTGAAAGAGCCTTTTTTCTCACTTTATTGGTCGATAAAAATGAAATGGCATCAGAACCCAAAGTGGCTAAGAAAAAACATTACTAGATCATTATTAAAAATAATTTTTTTTATATAGAAATCGTTTGATTTTCCATTACATAATTATTTTAAAATTAATTTAAGACGACACGGGTGTAAAATGGAGAAAGATGGATTCATGAAATCCCGTACGCTACCCGTGAAATCCAATTTAAGAAATCCGAAATCAATGCTGATTTCGAAATCAAACAAAAAATCCGAAATCAGCAACGAAATCACAAAATCACTAAAGAAATCATAAAATCAGTAAAAAAAATCACAAAATCAGCAAAGAAATAACGAAATCAGAAGCAAAATCAGTAATAAAATCGTGAAATCCATTACAAAATTCACGAAATCCAAAATCAAAAGAAATCACAAAATCCGACGAAATTACGGGGAAAAATCTCAAAATCCGAGGAAATCACGCGAAAAACCTCAAAATCCAACGAAATCAAGGGAAATATTGCAAAATCAGTCGAAATCACGGTAAAAATAGCAAAATCAGTCGAAATCACGGTAAAAATAGCAAAATCAGTCGAAATCACGGTAAAAATAGCAAAATCAGTCGAAATCACGGTAAAAATAGCAAAATCAGTCGAAATCACGGTAAAAATAGCAAAATCAGTCGAAATCACGGTAAAAATAGCAAAATCCGACGGAAACACGGGAAAAATCTCAAAATTCGATGAAATCCATTGGATTTTATCGAATACTGAAATCAAACAAAATCCGACGAAATCAAATTGGATTTCGAAATCCCGTACATTTTTTCCTAAACGTCCGACCCCTCGATCGCTACGGTCACATCGGTCTTAAAAATGTATTACTACTCTAATTACACGGTTGTCTTCACCCACAAGCTGAGCCTGAGATGATAATATTTCGTTCACTTGACGCTTGCGACGCAATAGTTTCGTGGAAAGATGTTTTATCCTTCTATCACCAACAGCATATTAACCATGGTCAGCCTAGGGTAAATAGCGTTCACGATATAAGCCAGCAACTTCAAACCATCGCGCCTCCAAATTCACCGATAAAGAAGAAAACACCACCAAACGGAGAAACAATGAGCTTGAAGTGGTAATTAGTACCTCTCCATTAAGTGAACGGAGGCGAGGAATTTCGTGGCAGCGTTAGGAATGGATCGGTGGCGACTTATTTATTTTATTTATATCAAGTCCAAAATTTCTTCAAAATCTCACACAAGTAACTATTACATAATAGTTATTTTCTCGTTCCGATGGGTTTGCTTAATGAAACTACATTTCATTTCTCATTAGTTGAGTTTGAAGGAAATTCTATTAAAGGACCTTGGTCGCTTGGTAGCTATTTATAAGAGTGAAAAATAATTTGACTACACGGTGTTACGTGCATCAGATATTAAATTAATTTTTAAAAAAGTTTTGAATTTTTTTTAACAACAATTTGGAGTATAAGAGTTATGAAGGAGGCCGAAAATCCAAAGAGACATACGCGAAAAATTACGATAAATGCCAACACGTTGATAACAACAAATGCATCCGGTGTTTCGGATCTTTGACAGGGATGCAATTCCAGTTTCAAAGAAGGGTTCAGATCTACCAAGCAATCACCCTCTGTCAATTGGCGAAATCTAGAAAAAAAACGTTATCGATTGTAACATAAGTTTATAGGAAATGTTCCATAAGTTTGTAACTGATTACTGAGAGCTTGTCATGAAGTGACGTAGTTCATAGATTCTCCTAAAGCGACGCCTGATGAGGCGCTGTCAAAGGCTTAGTACAAACTAAATAAAATGATGGACTGAAAAACCGATTGTAGTCATTTCTCGAACTAGCTCTCAGTAAGTCTCAAGCATTAACAAGTTTAGTTAGTGTAGTTAATGTTAACAATTTGTTCCATGGCTAAAAATAATATTAAAAACTTGCTTAGAAGAGGAACTGCTACATCATGGATTTTTTTATCTTACTTTATTTTGAAGTAAATTTAAAATTTCTGGAACTTTTACTATATCTAATTTGTAAAAATTAAGTAAATTATGAAATCCATGAAGTAGGAGATCTTTTTCTAAACCAGTTTTGGACTATATCTTATAGCCTTATGATTGTAATAATATGAGTGAATTTCATTAATAAAATGGTTTTTCTACACAACAAACCAAAATACAAACTCTTACATTATTTATTTTTCGAAACACTAAGATTTTCCAAATTGTTTTTAAATTTCCTTGAAGACGGGTGTGTCTATAATTGCGGTTCCTTAAATAGCAAAGCGGCTCCAAAAAACAGCGGTGTAAACCTCACATAACCTAATACTATTTGAATCCAAATATTCCAACTTAGACCATCATAAATGACTAGCGTTTCTCACACTCCAGCTGTACTGCACTTTAGGGTACTGCTGTAACGGGTATGCTGCGTTTACGTAGTCGGTACTTAGGGAGCTGCCGTAACGAGTAAACAGCCGTTTCTATTTAGAAAACCACGGTTTTGAGAACCATTATGAGGTCCGCTCATATGGTAAGCGCTCGTATATAGGCTTGTACATATTAATCCCGATAACATCGTGCCTTAGAATTGAATTCGTGAATCGTACCTTTTGTTAGTGACTTTAATTAGTGTTTGCGAAATATTTTTCTTGAAATACATTGCCCGAAAGGCAATCATTAGAGGTTTGCTTAGTTTCATTTTGCAGTTTCGAGGTTTGGCGTATCTTGCCTTAATAATATTCCAGTTGGACATATCAGACAATATAAAGAATTTTTCACGATTTTCGATTTGCGAATGGAGGATATCGGAATGCATCTTGCTTTTTGCAACGTAACACGAATTTGGGTTCGCTTCTACGCGCTTGAATACCTCAGCGTAAGCAGCGCTTGTCATTGCATTTTTCTAAAAAAACATTAAGTCAACATTTAGCCAATCGGAGCCTTGAGTCATCTTGATTACTGACCGAAAGAAAATTGACGTTTAATGATCCGTCCTTTTTCAATAAAGGTCTAGCATTGGGAAATTTAAATATATCCTCCATGGCATCAAAGGGAACAGTGCCAGTTTTGGTAGAAAATTCAGAAGTCATTTCCGATGATACAAAGGTTAAAAGAATAAAAGATGTCAGACTCCATGTTACTGAAAGAAATCGAGCGACTCCTTCACATTTTACGCTCTGAGGACCTTAATTAAAAGAAAGTTCGATAAGAAATTTGAAAGAAACGTCACTTTTAGGATTCATACTTGTTCCGAGAAGGCACTGCAATAAAAACATTCCATTCACTTCTGATTTTACTTTCCCATACTTTGAAATGAGCTTCCCAATCTTGTAAATCAGCAGAGCCAAGCCAATAGAAGCCACAATTATCTAAAGTTATTAAATATAAACAGGGCAAATGTCTGTAGCTCTTAGTAATTTTTGCAAATGGCTTCCTGTTCTGTACTTTTTATAAATGAGTATTTCATTAGATTGACTATTTAACTATTATTTCGTAATAGATTGATAATAATAATAATAAAATTTGGTTTATTAGTGCAGATCAACAGTACATTTGGAGTACTAACAAGGATTTACACTTGTGTGCATTTGAGCACCATTAAGTTAAGAGTAACTAAATTACCTTAAATATATTTACTCGTATGCCCCTAACTATAAATATTTTCGGTACACCAGCGGATGTTAGGAGGCTCTAAATTGAATTGGAAGTAGCTAGATCACGTGGGGAAAAGATATTACTCCGGAGTCCGGAGTAGTGAGTTTGAAATTTGGCAATGCGCAGAGAGATAAAGACAAAATTTATTCTTTCACTTCGCTGTAGGAGCTACAAGTAATATTTTTCACTCCGCAACGGGCAGCTAAACGAAATGCCTTGTGGAAAATAAAAGATGACCATTCATAATATATTAAGTATATATATATTTATAACTACACTGATATCCCCATTTGATTAAACTTTCCAAGCCAGTTACCTCCACTTGCTATTCAATACGAGATATCCCGCTAAAAATATGGAAGAGGCACGGGGCAGCTTTCATTAAAAGATAAAGTTAGTCTTCATTTAGAGTAAAATTGACCAACGAATGCTGCAATCAAGAAATATTACGCTGACCAAACTGTTCAAAGATTCTTGGAGGAACTAAAAGAACGAAATATTCAACAAACTAGCAACGGGAGCCAACAGGGCCCTTGGCGATTTTCCAGGTATTTAATACTACTTATCAACTATATAAAACTTAACTTACTTGATGTATTCATTCTGTCAATCTAAACAATTGCCAAATCAAACTTTATTTCCCACTGACCTTTTATTTCCCACTGACCTGAAAATCAAGGTCCAATCAAGTTAAATTTAAACAATAAACGACTCGCTAATTACAACACAAATAGTATGTGGTACTCGAAACGACCTTCGCAAAAACCTTTTAGCCATTCCCGACCTGAGCCTCAACCCAGCTGCAAAACTCTCTCAAGCGTATGAAGTCTTTCCCTGCAAGCGGCGGCTAGGTGTAAGGCCTAAGTACTAGGGCCACCGCTGACATATTTACACCAAATATAGATGCTTCACAACCCTACCATCAGCGCAATTACTGATTTAATAACCGGCCAATTGAATAATCCAAACAGTGAATCATCTCCCATCGCATCGCAACAGCCCCGTTCGAGAACAGCTTATCCTCGAAGGGGGGTAAGCTATTGTTTTGTTTCTTGATTAAATAGTCTTTATTTAGGTATTTACTGCATGAAGGATGAACTAGGAATGAAACTCTAGAGATTGAAAACATGCCTATTTATACAACACTGTCGGGTTTATTTTTTTACTGATTAGGTAAAACATTAGATACAACAATAGGATCGCAGTCCAGTATATAAATGATCCGTGCTCCTGCCAAACGTCTCAATGTATGGCCTAGGGCTGGAATTTGATAGAGCTCTCTCTTTACGTGGTTGTTAAGTCTCGTGAAATCCACGCAAATTCGCAACTCGCCCATGACCTTCGTAACCACCACCATGGTAGCACACTAATCCGTGGCTTCTTTGATTTTAGAGATAACTCCCAAGTCGACCATTCGGTTAAACTCGGCCTCAACTTGCGACAATAACCGTATTGGAACTCGTCTTGGGGTTGTAACTGCATACGGTATAGCGTCTAGCTAAAGCTTCAACTATATCTTGTATTCACGTGCGACTCGGCCTAGTCCAAATAAAAGTCTAGGATAATCTTCCATAGGACGCATACTCGATAGTTCTGTCAACTGTACCTCATCAAAACGTTGAAATTTTCTCAGGTTATTCGCTCGCTTTGAAGCTTAATAGAGGTACTTGCAATCCATCAATGACGTAGATCTCGTCTTCTATGCTGATGTTACAACTTGATAATTCGTCTACAACTCATCCCTTGCAATTGAGGATAGTTTTCCCCCGGTTCGAATAGACGTCGATTAGACTTTTGCAAGGGCAAATCAGGAAACTTTATATTGTAAAGGGTTGCTGGAATGGCGCAGACGTCAGCACCGATGTCTATCTTGAAAAATACTTCTCGGTCATTGACTCCGATGTTCACCATCCATCGTTCTTGACTTCTCAGTGGTTTTTATTGTGCCCAGGAAAATATCGGCCTGGATGACTCGATCCTAGATCATCTTCGGTTGTGAACTCACGATTGAATTCCGCCGCTGTTCCCAAACATAGACGCTCGTAATGGCCCGTTTTTCCGCACTTTCGGTATTCAGCTTAGTTAGCTGGACATCGTTCCCGATTATGCTGCTCGGATTGTCCGCATTTCTTGCACGCAGCTGGGACAGAAGAGTTTATCGCACCACCGTTAAATTTGTTGAACTGATAAGGTCGATCCTGTTACTGCTTGTACTTTCTGGAACTGAACTTTTGCCAAGATACAAGTTTGTCTACTGCTGCTGGAGTTCCGTTATTTTTAGTTCCGCTGTGTAGAACCTTTTTCTGTCTCCGAATCCCTTCGGCCTGGCGGGCGGTTGAAATGGCCTTCTCCAAAAGCCAGGGTACTATCCAATGGGTCCAGGATGGTTTGCAAGGTTTGCTTAATTGGTTTGCTTATAAAGTTGTGCAAAGTAGTATGGGGTGGGGTGGGGTGTTGCTGAAAGGTGTGCAAGGTTTGCGTAATCAGTTTGCAGGCGCCAGGTGTGAAAACTAGTAGGAGTTTTGGAAGGTGTGCAAGGTTTGCAAAATCAGTTTGCTGTTGCGAGGTGTGCAATATAGTAGAATTTTTTAAAGGTGTGCAAGTTTTGCATAATCAGTTTGCAGTCGCCAGGTGTGCAAACTAGTAGGACCCCCTCATTCTCCCTACTAGTTTGCACACCTGGCGAATGCAAACTAATTACGCAAACCTTGCACACCTTTAACGAACACACCCCCTCAACACATACTACTTTGCACAACGTTATAAGCAAACCTTGCACACCATCCTCATTCTCACTACTTGTTTCCACACCTGGTACATTGCAAACCTTGCACACCGTTCAAGAACACGCCACCCTACCCCATATTGCTTTGCATAACTTTATATGCAAAACTTGCGCACGCTTCGAGAAGTCGTTACCCTACCCTACCCTACCCCATGCTACTTTTCTCAACTTTATATGCAAATCTTGCAAACCTTAATATTTTTCCGCAAACCCTGCTCAAAATAGCACACATCGAGTAAAAGCTCCCCTTTTAATTTTAAAACCACTATCTAACCATTTTTATTAAATTTTAAAAGGTTTGCACAGGTTTTTCGTCTTGCACACCTTTATGGTTTTCCGCAAACCCTGCTCAAAATAGCACATATCGAGTAAAAAGCTTCACCTTTAAATTTAAAACTAGTATCAAACCATTTTTCTTAATTTTAAAAGGTTTGCACAGCTTTTTTGGTCTTGCACACCTTTATGGTTTTCCGCAAACCCTGCTCAAAATAGCACCTATCGAATAAACAGCTAACGTAATATTTTTTAAAAAGTACTATCTAACAATTTATCATGGTTTCACAGGTTTTTCGTCTTGCAGACATTTTTCTTTAGCTCCAAATACAACATATAGAATAAAAACATATTAATGTATTTTTAAACATACCAACATTTTAACTTAAGTTTAAACATGGTTTGCACATGTTTTTCGTCAAAGCCTGCTCAAATTACAACATATAGAATATAAAGCTTCCTTCGTAGCATTAAAACCACCATCTTACGACAATACGAAAGTTTTAATATGGTTTGCACTGCTCTTTCGTCTTGCACACCTTTCAGTTCTTCTGCAAACTCTGGTCCAAAAATAACATCGGAGAGTAAAAATTCCAATTTAATTGTTTAAACTATTCTTCTACCATTTTTTCAAAAGTTTTAAGACAGCTCACAAATATCTATTTCTATTTAATGCAAATCTTGCCGAATAAGAGCTTTTACCATTTTGCAATTACTTCAACGTACTTTACACAACCTTCTCGTCTTGCACATGTTTTAATATGCCGTGAGAAGTTTCGTAGTCAAACCTGCAATCGTGTAGCAACTTTCAATTTTGATAAAAAAAAATTGTCCTATAGAACGGTCCAATGATACGTTTTACGATGAACTTCAACGTTATTTGTTTAATTCCGTATGGTGTAAAACTGGATTTGAAATAATGTATGAAAGAACTTATGAAACTAATCCACATCAAAATTTAAAAAAGGTTGGAACGGAGCCTCCGTGATGATCTGGGCCCGTGCGTGTCGATTTTTATGTGAGGAAATATCCGGTTTCATAGAGGAAAGATCTTTACCATATATGTGTACTAGGTGGCGCTTTTATTACCGTTGCGACCCTGGCCTTCCATAAATTATCGTTGATATTTTAGAGACAAGTATAAGAATTTTGAGAAAGAGAAAGATTTCACCCTTAAATTAACGTTATTGTTTTAGGGCATATTTTTTTTTATTAATTTATTGGTTCAATTGTATGGACAACAAAATTAATTATGAGATTTTAACATTGTGGTTTTTTAGTGAAAAAACTTCTTGCAAGACGAGAAGGCTGTGTAAAGTACGTCAAAGTAATTGCAATATGGTAAAAGCTCATATTCGGCAAGATTTGCATTAAATAGAAATAGATATTTGTGAGCTGTCTTAAAACTTTGAAAAAATGGTAGAAGGATAGTTTAAACAATTAAATTGGAATTTTTACTCTCCAATGGTATTTTTGGACCAGAGTTTACAGAAGAACTGAAAGGTGTGCAAGACGAAAGAGCAGTGCAAACCATATTAAAACTTTAGTATAGTCGTAAGATTGTAGTTTTAATGCTATAAAGGAAGATATTTATTCTATATGTTGTAATTTGAGCAGTCTTTAACGAAAAACATGTGCAAACCATGTTAAAACTTAACTAAAAATGTTGGTATGTTTAATAATAAATGAATATGTTTTTATTCTATATGTTGTATTTGGAGCTAAAGAAAAATGTCTGCAAGACGAAAAACCTGTGAAACCATGATAAATGGTTAGATAGTACTTTTTAAAAAATATAACGCGAGCTGTTTATTCGATATGTGCTATTTTGAGCAGGGTTTGCGGAAAACCATAAAGGTGTGCAAGACGAAAAACCTGTGCAAACCTTTTGAAATTTAAGAAAAATGATTAGATAGTGGTTTTAAAATTAAAAGGGGAGCTTTTTACTAGATATGTGCTATTTTGAGCAGGGTTTGCGGAAAACCGTAAAGGTGTGCAAGACGAAAACACCTGTGCAATTCTTTTAAAATTTAAGAAAAATGGTTACATAGTGGTTTTAAAATTAAAAGGGGACCTTTTTACTCGATGTGTGCTGTTTTTAGCAGGGTTTGCGTAAAAATATTTAGGAGTTCAAGATTTGCATATGAAGTTGTGAAAAGTAGTATGGGGTAGGGTAGGGTAGGGTAACGACTTCTCGAAACGTGCGCAAGTTATGCATATAAAGTTATGCAAAGCAATATGAGGTAGGGTGGCGTGTTCTTGAACGGTGTGTAAGGTTTGCAATGTACCAGGTGTGCAAATAAGTAGTGAGAATGAGGATGGTGGGCAAGGTTTGCGTAATTGGTTTGCTTTTAAAGTTGTGCAAAGTAGTATGGGGTGGGGTGGGGTGTTGTTGAAAGGTGCGCAAGGTTTGCGTAATCAGTTTGCAGGCGCCAGGTTCGCAAGCTAGTAGGAGTTTTGAAAGGTGTGCAAGGTTTGCAAAATCAGTTTGCCGGTGCCAAGTGTGCAACCTAGTAGAATTTTTGAAAGGTGTGCAATGTTTGCATAATCAGTTTGCCGGTGCCAGGTGTGCAATCTAGTAGAATTTTTGAAAGGTGTGCAAGGTTTGCAAAATCAGTTTTCCGGTGCCAGGTGTGCAATCTAGTAGAATTTTTGAAAGGTGTGCAAGGTTTGCAAAATCAGTTTTCCGGTGCCAGGTGTGCAATCTAGTAGAATTTTTGAAAGGTGTGCAAGGTTTGCATTATCAGTTTGCAAACTAGTAGGAACCCTATCCAATTGCATCTTTTCGGACAACGCTTTGTCCAGTACGCCCACGTAGGGCTGGGAGTATCGAAGATTTTTGGTATCGATACCGGTATCGAGTACTGAATATTGTATTCGATACCGGGTATCGGT
Source organism: Phalangium opilio (assembly GCF_054372755.1). Classification (NCBI taxonomy): domain Eukaryota; kingdom Metazoa; phylum Arthropoda; class Arachnida; order Opiliones; family Phalangiidae; genus Phalangium; species Phalangium opilio. The sequence goes on from NW_028324165.1 coordinate 1,316,216, forward strand.
ATCGGAGAAAAAAATACTCGATACCCAAAGTATCGAGAACTTTTTTTTAAAGCGCCACCTATGATAGATTTTGCGTATTTAATTATAATAAGCTTTGTAATTAGTTTTTTCTCTCGGAAAACCATTGCTGCAATATTTTAACATTTAATTTAAATTTATTTAATCTAATTTTTAAGATGTGATTTTAATTTAGTTAGGGCTATTCACATAAATTTTCTGTACACCTTTTAAGTTCGGTACGAAAGCTTGAATCCTTTAGAATATAATAGAATAGATTGTATCACACCTCAGAGTAAAATTTCTGGACATCATTTTGACTTTGGAAAATAATTTTTATAAAACAATATCCACTCTAGAAAGCTAGAATCCTTTTAAGTATAATAAAACACGTCGAAACGCATAAGTTAAATTTCAGGTCGTTTGTATCAATAGGACGAAGGACCTGGCCAAAAAACATACCTCCTCCTATAGAACTTAATATTAATTTTCGGTTACTCCGAATTTTCTTCAAAAGTCGCAATGTAAATCCAACTATTTGAACGGGATTCTATAGCACGAGCAGCTTGCGTCGTTTTGTGCGCGATCGAATGGGCTATGGTTGAAGAAGCTACGTCTGACGTCAGTCTACTCTAGGGATGGAGTATAGAGACTAAACTATGTCGACGAGGGAAAAATTCACGTGTTAAAATATAAAGCAAATGATTGGCCGCAAGTTTCAAAAATAAACCTTCCTTCGATTCCAGGGGGAAAAGTTAGAGGGATAAAGTACTCGATGCTTCGGATTTTTCGAAAGTACTCGATACCAGTATCGGATCCCAAAAACGGTACTCGATACCGGTATCGAAAGACTGAAGTACTCGATACCAAGTTGGCATCGAGTAGTATCGAACAGCCCTAATCTAAGGGAGCTACCGTTCCCTTAGAATTCCCTTACAACGCAACGCAATTTAGTACAGGCGAAGGCAGGGCGTCGAGCGCAAACGTTTGCTTTTTGCGCACGACGCCCTGCCTTCGCCTGTACTACATTGCGTTGCGTCCGACGTTTATGAATTCCACCTCAAAGCGCCAGACATCGGGGGCAATTCTCAAATTTATTTGTCATCAAACCTTGAACAAAAAGTGGCGTATGTCTCGTGAATTCCGCTCGTGCTAATACAAAACAAGGTGGTCAAGTTGAAATTTTACCGTCTTTAATATTCACGAGAGTGATAAACTGGTCGATAAGTTATCGCTTGATTTATAACCAAAGACGGTAAAAAAATTAACGTGACCAGCTTTTTTTTTATTAGCACGAGCGGAATTCACGAGACATGCACCAATTTTCGTTCAAGGCTTGATGACACACAAAAATAATAGCCTATTAATTTATCTCTAAAGGGTCGGGATTGAGGGAGGGCCCTATTTATTTCTGGGGTCGGATACTTATGTATTTTTGGGGTCGGATACTTCTGAATTTGTGTCTTTTGGTCTCTATATTTCTTTTCTTTTTATTTATGTGCTAATTAAATAGATAACGATGTGGCTACTATTATTGGAAACTTCGGGTTTTTGTCCTTTAGGATATCTCTATAGTGTCGGGGGTGGGGTCGGGGTTGTTCTCTCTTTATCTGTGGGGTCGGATACTTCTGCATTTGTATTTTTGGTTTCTGAATTTGTATCTTTCGGGTCGGATGTTTCTGAATTTGTATCTTTCGGCTCGGATACTTCTGAATTTGTATCTTTCGGCTCGGATACTTCTGAATTGGTATCTTTCGGCTCGGATACTTCTGAATTCGTATCTTTGGGGTCGGATACTTCTGAATTCGTATCTTTGGGGTCGGATACTTCTGAATTTTTATCTTTGGAGTCGGATACTTCTGAATTTGTATCTTTGGAGTCGGATACTTCTGAATTTGTGTCTTTCGGGTCGGATACTTCTGAATTTGTGTCTTTCGGGTCGGATACTTCTGAATTTGTGTCTTTCGGGTCGGATACTTCTAAATTTGTGTCTTTCGGGTCGGATACTTCTGAATTTGTGTCTTTCGGGTCGGATACTTATTAATTTGTATCTTTCGGGTCGGATACTTATTAATTTGTATCTTTCGGGTCGGATACTTATTAATTTGTATCTTTGGGCTCGGATACACAGCATAAGTAAATTTATACGGTTATAATTTTATCACTGTTTAGAGTAGGTCATCGAGGGGCTATTAACTCTGATTTTATGCACGGTAAATCATGTAAGCATTGTAAAAGATTGCGCTATTCACTCATTAGGGTAAGGTATAGAGGGGTTATCCACTCATAAGGGTAAGGTATAGAGGGGTTATCCACTCATAAGGGTAAGGTATAGAGGGGTTATCCACTCATTAGGGTAGGGTATAGAGGGGCTATTCACTCGTACGATGTGGCTACTATTACGAGCCCTTGGGCCGTCTTGTTTTTTCCTGAGTTTATACTAACCAGTAAAAGATTTTCTCGGTTATGGGGACTGCTACTTTTCCCGCCAACAACATGAGAAGAAAGTAGAAAATAACGATAACGCTACTCAGTTCAAAATCAGCCGCTCATTTCAACGGTTTCTTCCAAGCTAGTCGTTTAATGCAGCAATGTTTCTCAAATTCCGGGTATTTGAATACTTTTATTTCGAAAAAGGGTGCGGTCATGCTGCAATAGACATTCGTCAAACCCATTCATAGTTTTACGTTTAAATTGTTACCGACCTCAGTTGAACGGACTCGTGCACTTGCGAACTGCTTCTTACCCAGTTTAAACTCACTAATGTCATTGTTTATTCGCCAAGGATGAATTGGATCTCCCTTCCAATTGAAATGGCTTCGATTTTTTCGCACATTTTTAAATCTGAATTCCATGATCGATTATTAGACTAAAATTTTCGGCAGTGAAAACCAGGCTTTAGACTAAGGTTTTCGTGTGAAAATGTCGAAAACTATAAAGTGTTCCCCTTTAACTAAGCTTTATGGAAATTTTTTGAAACTTATAAAAAAGCACATCCAGAAATTGAAGTTCTAAAGCTCAATCAAAGTCTAACGATATTTGCACAAAGCTTATAGCATAGCGCGGCATCTGTGGATCCCCTACAAGTTGACTTTCCTTACGAACTCCAGTTTTGGCTTGGCAAAGCTAGAGGCATTTGTGGCAGGGATTTATACGTGCATGTATAAATCCCGCCGGCTAGCCTTTGCCAAGCCAAACCCGAAATTCAAGAGGAAAGCCACCTTGTAGGGGATCCACTGGAGTCGCGCTATATGCTTGAAAATGAAAGAGAAACTTGAATTTCAAGCCAGCAAAATATTTGTGAGTGGAACGCCATATCACTCAAGAAAAAAGGCTTTCTTTTCAAATTAGTCAAATTAAATTTCTAAATTAAGACGTATCGTAGTGCTTTTGTGTGTGGGGGGGGGGGGTTGAAGAAATGCGACGTGTTTTACAGGGGAGGGGTCTGAGGAAACCTGACAACCGTGATCTGGGGGATGGGGCCTGAAAATGCTTCTTTTGCGTGACGTAGTTTATGGACGGTCCCTGAACGCCCCAGTGTCACATCGATAAAAACAGTAAAACCATGAAAAAATAAGCTGCCAGGTACCCAATCAATTTTACGAATCATCTATTTTACTCGAGTTCCCAAAGGTTGAAATCGGGTATTTCGTGACTTGGCTCGATTACAAAAATTGTTCCTATTGTTTTGGCTAAGAACTGGTTTCAAACCCAACATAACGATCAATATTCAACTTGAGACAAAACAGGTGACAGTTTCCCCTATAATTTACTCTTTCTATTGTTGGACTATATGCACTTTAGATAACATAATAATAATTCGCGCTCGTTTCGTTTCAACAAAAACAGCACGGCAATTAATCTATTTTTACCTCTCCGAGTTATCATGACGTCACGGAGAGGTATTACACTGGACGTTATGTGTGTGTGTAGGTGGCCGTGACCGTGTTCGCAGTTTGAAAATCGGAGCAAAGGTGTTTCTAATTTCTGTACCTAGTTCACGGTTTACAGAAATTTCTAAAATCTATATCGCACTACGTACGTCAGCTATGTAACTTAAGTGCAATTCACAATTTTACTGACTACTATAGCCTAGTCTGTCCGTCATTCCACATTAACGCCATTCTGTACTTATTGGCTTCTGACACCACCATCTTCTGGTCTTTGTCTATCACACATAGACGCCAATCTGTACTTATTGGCTTCTGATTCAACGATCTTCTGGTCTCTGTCTATTCAACATAAACGCCAATGTATACTTATTAGCTTCTAACAACACCATCAGATGGTCGTAGTCTATCCCTAACTGTAACATTGGCGGAGAATAAATTGAATATTTTTAGACTGATTTATAGAAACACGTGTCATGAAGGGGCCTATATCGCGGTTGTTGAAGATCTGATCGTAATCGGGTTATAGCGTCGAAGCTTCCATTCTTTTGAGCACATTCTGTCTCAGTGCGGTATAGAGGAAAATCAGCTCTGGTTTCCTTAAGTCATCAAACTAAGAATGTCTTTGAGGCATAATGAGGCGATAGTGTTGTTACGCCAAGCTACTTGTGAAAATAGCTTTGAATAATAGTCGACTAATTCATTTACTTTAACTTCAGCACTTGCTTGTCAATTGAGAGCCATAATTACATATTTAGGTTCAAACTCGGAGAGATATTATTTTGGTTTCCCAACTTGTTTTGAAACTTCTTTGCACAGGCTGGGAAACGTTTTCTTCGTTAGGGGTGTGCCCCAGATTAGAACCCCATTTTATTTAACGTAAGTTTCAGGTGCAGTACGTCAAATTTTATTATTGTATTGAATACGAGGTTTTCACAAAAACCACTTAAATGCTAACATATTTTTACAATAATATTTTTCAATTTCTTACTATGTTTTTATAAATTTTACGAAAACATAAATTGTTCTTAAATCTAACACCAAGAATTTTTTTTCTACTTTCAACACTATAACAAATTAATCATCAAAAATACATACTTAATGATATTTTACATTTTAGTCCAGAGGATTGAACCCGGAACAAATTAGAAAAAGCAGACTATTTTGTAGTATAATAATAGTTAAACAAAATCCCAGAACGTTGTATCACTCAGAACATCGCTGCCTCTTTTATCCCACCTCAAACAAATCTGAAAAGATCCGCTTACAAATATTAACGCGGTAGCCTGGGATAGAGGTTAAATAAACTGGCAAATCAGCGTTAATATTAAATGTCATAATGCACTACGGTTCATTACACTATGAAAAAAACTGTACCTTGAAAGGTTTGCTTAGGATTAATTAACTTTAATTTCCTAAGATTTACTATGTGATTATTGGGAAAAATCTTGATATATAAATCTATATTTACTAATATTTGAAGAAATTCCACTAAAGAAGATACTTTTATATTTGATCTTTTCTTCAAACACGCTATGAAAACATCAGTTACTTAGAGATTCAGTCAGAACCTTTAAAACACTGATATGCCAGCAATATCGTGATAATCATTGATCAGATTTATTTCAGGAGAGATTGTGCAAGATCATCCATTGGAATGAGCGCACACTAAGCTACACAAAGGTCCACTCTTTCCACAACTTTCAGCTTTCTTTCCTTTCATTTTACAGTTGCATGAAACCATGCTTTTCATATGGGAAATTTGGCTAAAAGGTTTTTTTTTTTCGTTTAACATTACGGGTGGGGTCAAGTCTTATTTCCAAGGGCCTCCCGGCAAGTAGGTCTTGTAGAATAAACGTTACTTCTATTGTGAGGCATGATACAGCTTTATTATACTATGTATATTTTCTGTAATTTTTAAATATTTGCGTATACAGACGTAAATTTAGAACATTTTTAAAAAATGTCGCATAAAAAAATCATAAAAGTTTGATGTTATTTAAAATTCTTACCAAACCGTTCGAGCTGTAAAGTTCTAATTAAGTACTAAAATGTAGCCCATTGTAACACTTAATGGTAACGCTGATTTGCCTCTCTGTCTACCGTGGCGTTATTTTTAAAAACGAAAAATTAGCAAATCAAATTTTTGGGAAGATTAAATACAGGGCCGGATTAAGCAATTTTGCACCCGGGGGCTGAAATAATATGCACCCCCTTAAGCCCGAAAAAAAAAGAACAGCAAATTTTGATAGGAGATAACATTATAACTGAATACGCCCCCAACAAGCCTTGTGCCCGTGATTACTACATGACGAATTGAATTGGGTTGGTATTTAATGCAATTAGTTCATTTGAAACTCTACATAAATTTATAATGAATGCTAGCCAGCTTGTTGTATGGTGCTGTACAATCTTACCACATAGTATAGCTGGTTAAATAAAAATCTCTTCATACTCTCGACTAGGAGTAAGAATCTAGCTTTGCATATTGGATAAACTACTGGCTATCTAATTTAGTCCTTGCCTTTTTAAATAACGTAGTCTGCTCTGCTTTCTGTGTGTTGCTGTCTTCTTGCAAATTGCAATCATGGTGACTAATAAAGTGAATAAAAAAGCTAAACGGATTAGGGGAAAACGTGTTGTCTATTATAAATATATTAAATACACAATAATTACAATAAAACTACAAAAAAATAGGTTACTATGGTGCCATTTGAACTGTGGCACCATAGGCAGGACTTCTATCCCAGCAGCACTGCTAGCAGACGCTACCCGCTTTGTCGCCAACTTAATGATAACGCGCATGCGCGACCGTTAAGCCGATCAAAAAAAAAAGTATTCATACTTTCCTCTCATTCAGAAGACGGGGGGCAAAGCAAGGAGAGAGAGATATATTTAACCAGCTATTGCGGAATTATATTTGCATTTGTAATCATTCATGATCGTACTTTTTCTGTAAAAGCCAGATAGTTTAGCTATTTAGCAAATTATGATATGAATAAAATGTACCCCTTCTCGCTATTGTTTCAGTTACTATCCAGTATGAGAAAAGCTAGCTGGGAGTATATGAGCATGGAGAAACTACTCGGAATATGCATTCCTTCATCTTGTGATACTTCGGACGTCAAAAACATCGCTAACAGCCGTAAGTCTCTTTACATTGGTATATATTGATATTAAACTCGTTCTCGAAGTCGTTAGTCTAAACTTCTATACAGTATTTACCGTTTACAAGACATTGCTACACTTTTAATTTTTGATAAATTGTTCAATAACTAAACGTACAACGCAGTAAAGTGTTTCGAGTTAGCAGGCGGGAAACAATGCAGTAAAAGATGGTAAATAAAGTTATATATATATATATAATAATGCAGAGAAATAGAAATTTTTCTTAATAATTATTCGATCAATATTATCAATTGCACATAAGTATGTGGTTTTGGAAAGGTAGCATGACCCTGAGATTTTTTTTTTTCAAAGCACGAAATATTGTAATAAATATAATTTTTGAATGTTTTTCTTCGTTTCATAGTTATCAGGAATATTCTTCTTAAATTAGTTTATTTCCCTATCTTTTCCTGTTTTCCATAGTTCTACCTTTCTTTTTTGTTTTGTTTCTCTTAAATTGTTTTTTATCCCATATTTGAGTGTTTTCCTTCATTTTGAATGCTTTTTTTATTTTTGCCTTATTTTTCCTCTATTTTGAATATTTTTCTTAATTTTTTGTTGCTCCTCTTCTGTAGAATCACAACGGTATAATACTATCTATCATTTACCACCTAATACCATTTAATAACTGCTATTTACTATTTTTTAGCAGTGATACTCGCAATGCTCGAAAAAATTGGTCTTTTGAGGCTGTTTTTAAAAAAAATATTTGGCATAACATTTAAGATCATTTCTATAATGACTTTAAGGGTATAGTGTGGGTTTTTGTCAAATTTAAGGGGTACAATAGCACCTAAGAAAACAGTTTTATTTATTATGTTATTGTATCTAGGAAAGAAAAATCCATTTAAAATCGAAAAATATGCACACAGAACAAATTTATAGTATAGTCATAAATTATAATTTTTGCTTTTTCATCTTTTTTTAAACAGTAACTGCAAAGCTGAATTTTTTAGTCAGTAAAGTTACTTGCGACTCTACCTCAAAACCAGTTGTGAAAAATTACAATATTGTCATTTTGTAAGAAACTTTATAATCTTTAATGCAGGGTTCTTTGGATAGAAAGATCATTACGATTAAAAAACCAGAGTCATGAAAATGGTTTTTATCCTTATTTAGTGTTCTGAATTATTTAGTAGGTTTTCAAATCAATGAAATCAAATTTATCCCACAATTCTTTGGCATTGAGACAAATCTGGAATCGTCTATGGATCAAAGCTGTTTGTTGAAAATTTATTTAAAAAATGTGGGTGTTAATAGTCTTCAGTTATGAATTACTTTTTAATATTTAGCTGGTGAGAGGGTAGGCATTTCATAATATATTTGAATGCTTTGAAATTAACCTTTAAGGCATATGTTTTAAAAATACTGATGTTTGTAACATATTAAAATATATCATATAAATCATAACCTTAAAAAATATACAAAGAACCCTGAAAAACTAACGGAATGTATGTTGTATTGAATAAAGGTTTTTGTAAATATAGGTTGGTTTTGGTTGCCATTATGATTACCAGCTTAATTTGCGCAGTTCTACAAGAATACTTTGAAATAACCAAAAGTGAGTGTGATTAATTGTTTCATAATTTTTTTGCCATTCGAAAGAGAAGCAATATAAATATTTTATTGTGTTTTAATAAATCTATTTTCAGACATAATCATACGAATATTTTCAATGACACAAAATATTCGAACTTTCAAAAATCCCAGTAAAATCACGGCAACCGCTCACTTAAATGGCCTTAAGACCATTGCGATGCTTTGGACCATTCTTGGTCACGTTGGAGGGATGCGATATAACGCTTTTCAAATATGTAAGCTTATTTTTAGTAATTAAAATTCACAAATAATATAAATTCCCCATAAATCATCATTTATTTATTCTGGGGTAAAAACTAAATGTCTATGACTATTTCGAGGTTCATACGAACAGAGATCACATGTAAGGCATCGCAATATCATGGAATTGTTTGTTGCGCGTGTAAATTGATATACTTCATCAGTGTGTCAAGTCTTTTGAGAGTTATGCTATTTAGGTTCTTAAGACTGCTTCAAAGTAAAATGATATCATAATATGTCATCAACCCTAAATTTGTTGCAAAACGAACTGAACAATTATTAGAACATTTCAAAATGCTTGTTATGCGTCTACATGTCCTATAATTTGACATGGAGGAAAATAGAAAATAGTCCCATGAAAAAAACCTTGTAGCGACCTTCAAATTTTACTTGTCGGTGGATGGGCATGGAAAAAACACCTTCTCTTCCTGTCTTATTATTTTTCCTCCATGGTTTTGAGAAACATACATTTATGCCGTTTAAATAGCCATTTGCAAAATCTTGAAGAAAAAAAAACAGTTATAATGTCATCCTCTAGCTATAGTAATACGGAAATAGTGGGCTCCATGCCTAAAACTTTAGTTTCAAAGATAAGCGCGAGTTTGTTGTAGGATTTCTATAAGGAGAAATTTCTATCACATTCGACTCGCCCTCTTGTTTCAAAGATAATCCCGACTTTGTTGTAAGATTTCGAGAAGGAGAAATTTCCATTACTTTTCAATTCTTGTTTCGAAGATAGTTAATCCCGAGTTTTTATCTTCACCCGAGATTTCAAGAAGGCTTGGAAAAAGGTATAAAAACCCGAGACGCTGTACGAAGCGCTAAACGTCTGAAAAACAAGATCTGAAAATTGTAATATCTGAAGAGTTATATTATACAGATTTAAAAGTTTATCACGAATAACAATGTCCCGCGAATAATTGAAAAAGCTAGAGAATCGACAAAACAGTATCGGTGAAAACGACTGGTTAAGTTGGATACTCGCGATGAATCCTGAATCATTATACAAGTTAAGCAATGAAGCACTACGCGAAACGTTTGAACGCCATCACGTGGTAGACGATCTCAGCGTAACTCGTGATAACTTATTCAAGACCTTACCTAAATTTTTAGCATATTATTTAGAGGAAACAGCGATTGACAACGAGTTACTTAACCAGTCGTGGTCATCGATACTGTTTTGTCGATTCTCTAGCTTTTTCAATTATTTGCGGGACATTGTTATTCGTGATAAACTTTTAAATTTGTATAATATAACTCTTCAGATATTACAATTTTCAGATCTTGTTTTTCAGACGTTTAGCGCTTCGTACAGCGTCTTGGGTTTTTATACCTTTCTCCGAGTCTTCTAGAAACCTCGAGTAAAGACAAAAAACTCGAGATTATCTTATCTTTGAAACAAGAATTGAAAAGTAATGGAAATTTCTCCTTCTAGAAATCTTACAACAAACTCGATTTTATTTGAAACAAGAGGGGCAAGTCGAATAAAATGGAAATTTCTCCTAGAAATCTTACAACAAACTCGGGCTTATCTTTGAAACAAAAGTATTGGGAAAGCTTCTAGAACGTCCTTCCGGCTTGAACCGGATATGACCGGAAGTGTCATTTATGGAGCGGCGCCATCGCGTGAACGATACCAGCGCCATCTATGATCTAGAGTACTAATCAGAGCCATCGCCTGAACGATAACAACGCTACCTACGAACGTAGGGCGCCATCTATGGCCATTAATCTGGGTGTGGGGGTACGAGAAACAGCGCCGTCAACGCGTGAACGATACCAGCGCCATCTATGATCTAGAGTACTAATCAGAGCCATCGCCTGAACGATAACAGCGCTACCTACGAACGTAGGGCGCCATCTATGGCCATTAATCTGGGTGTGGGGGTACGAGAAACAGCGCCGTCATCAAGGGGACGATGCAGTCAATGTATTTTCAATGGGTGCAAGCCTATAGAAAATACATTGTTTTAGAACCGGCATTTTATATCTACTACGAAATCTTTGAAAATCGTAATAATAATTTTTTCTAGACATTCTTTGAAGCACAATTGCACAAATATTTTCACCTGAACAGATAATCAGAGACACATGATGGAAAAATCTAGTGAATTTTTGGAGCAACCAATGTATAATAGTATGCTGTGTGACGACTTGTTCTTTATTGTATCGTAAGTCAAAATCTTTTTAAGATAGTTAAGGTGTCGTATTTTACAGATGTTAGAACTAGAAGTATTTTTTTCTATCTGAAGTAAATAGAAGACTAGTTAGTGTAGTTTAGTAATTGGCCTTTGTTCAATGTTTGTAAATCTGCAATGTGATAAAACCCAAAATTAATGCAACATTTTTTCTGGTAACAAACCGTTACTAGAAGAACACAATTCGTTTTCCATTCATCTGAAAAATAAGATTACACTGCTCAAAACCCCTCTTCTTTTAGTCTATAGCTCCAGCTCTGAGCTTCAAATTGTAAAATATAAACATTTGTTTTTAATATAGGGGCTTTCTGGTTGGATATCTGTCCCTTACTAAAGTTCAAGCCAAGAAAGGTTTCGTACTCGAGGTTCTATTTCCCCTTTTCTTAAGGGTTTTAAGGTAACTTTCTTTATTCTTGGCTTATTGTTTAATCGATTATTAAACTCTATTTAAAATTGTGCCAATGGTATTGCTTGTAATCGCTCTCACTCTTCTCATGCCATTTACTGGCACAGGCGCATTTTGGAACTATTCCAATTACGAAATGACAAACCGTTGCTTGGAAAGATGGTGGAGCATCTTGTTTATAGGAACAAATTTTGAGAAACTCTCCGAATCGGTAAGATAAAAAATCGGACCAGTATATGTTTTTTGAATTTTGTTTATTTTACCTTGGGTACGTTAAGTAATTGTCAATGTGCAACAACTCGGTTTCCGAAAACCACTTTCTCTTGTCAATTGGCTGAGATGTAAAGGAGCTGAAGCTTTTTATCTTTCGTGCGATCGGGTTTTCCTAAGATTTTTAAGAATTGGCCGTACTTTTATAACTAGCCCTGAAAATTTTGTAGGTGTTAATAGAGAAATAAAATTAATGGTCGCATAGTAGAGATAGCTTTACTTGAGGAAACTGAAGTCTTTGATCACCGCTCACGGCAAGGCATCAATATCAATGGATGGCATTTCTAATATTATAATATTGTATTAGGCACAAATGCTTTGTAGGTCTGGTGACCAATAACTTCGGCTCAATTTGTTTATTCAATGAAAGGTCTTTCAACTACTCATTTAATCTACCACTCATTATTTGTAAATTACATAAAATTTGTCCCTGCCCAACACGTTAGAAGAAATATCTAGGCTGTTCAACTACAAATGTTTCCATCCGGAGTAGTGGGTTGAATATAGCTTTCCAAGATGCGTTTCAAATGTACTGAGAATTATTTAATTTATTTCGTAGTGCATTGGCCAAGCATGGTATATATGCGTAGACATCCAGCTATTTATGGTTATTCTGCTATTAATATACTTCAGTAGAAGGTATTTGCAAAACATAACATGAATTTTCTCAGAGGCTGTTGCAGACTGTTGTGACCATCATTTCGTATAAAAAAACCCATTCTTTGCAACCGTCTCTAGACATGTTGTTTTATTTTCTACTAAAACATGATTATATTCCCTACCTAGGAGTCCAAAAATTGGAAACCTTATTTTCGTCGTATTGTTACTTTTTTCTCTATCATGTTCGCCAGCTTATGCGTATCTTACTTTAAAACAACCAACACTAATTTTTCATCATCTTGATTTATAGTAAGTATTACCCTTTTTCTTTTTCGTGACCCATGATTTATTTTGATAACCTTTTCGAACAGTGCAATGGACGAATACCTTTTAAAGGTGCACGAGCCACAACACCATCTTTTGCCATATTTAATGGGATATGGTTTGGCTAAACTAATACTTTCAAGGAAACCACAGCCATTATCCTATGTAATATGTGAAGTTTTTTATTATCAGGAATTTACACATAGTAGCACTTGACATAGATTTTAGTTCAATGATGAAACGCATTGTGGGTGGGTCACTTTGCTTACGTGATAATATATAGAAGCTCCTAATTACATTAAGGGGAAAGTGAGTGGCAAAAACAAATGAGACTGGGCTTCTTATGAAGAGACTCTTAGGCCATATAAATCTTTTAGCCTAAAAATTTGCAAAATGCTATAATGGTAGGCAATTCTGAAACTGATATCTTTACAGATACAGAAATTTCTAGGCTGGACATTTTCTTTGACTGTGAGTGCTTATGTTCTTTTCTACCCTTGGGTTTGGAATATTGGAAGAAACTTATCCGTAGCCGGAAGTGTGGTTTTTGCGGCCTTCTCTATGCCTTTGTGGTGCCTAAGCGTCTTTTGGCTGATATATGTCTGTTATACGGGAAACGCAGGTTAGATGAGAAGAGAAATTTGCTAAATCATACCGGTATTTTAATATATGATATTACTTTAAATATTATAGCTGTCGTTGATCGGGTTCTTTCGTTGAAAGTACTGAACTATTTGAATAAACTGCTACTTCTAGTGTACCTTATGAACTCTCCAGTTTCTGCTTTTTTGACTGGAGACATGATTCGCCTTTACAATCAGACGATATGTCTATAGTAAGATGCGTTTAAAATGAATATAAATTTAGCAAAAACTGTTACAGTACTTTCATTTAGTCATTTTGGTATAACTATAATTAGGGAGACATGGTGAAATTCCACTAACGTCAGGGTTGTCACGGGTCAGGGAAAAACTGGAAAAGTCAGGGAATTTAAAAATGGGCCGAAACGGTCAGGGAAAAGTCAGAGAATTTTAAAAATTTCAGCAAGTCAGGGAAAAGTCAAGGGATTTGATTTTAGTGGGTAAAATTTATGGGGATAAGTCTTTATTGAAAGAGTAATGAAAGTTTCTCCTAATCCTCTCTTAACACAGAAAAATCTAGAGCAATCATTAAAAATGTCTAGAATTGTTTTTATAAAGTAAATGCCTTTAAAAATCTCTTAGACTGTTATTTATAGCTAAAATGATTGTTTTTCATTTTGGTACAACAAATACAGTGGAAAACTTAATGTGAAGAATTTATTTAATTATAAGCACTTAAAACGTGCTGTAAACATTTACAATTTTGGCCTAAAAAAGTCTGGGAAAAGTCTTGTAAAAATTCCGTGGCAACCCTGAACGTATATTTCATAGGGTAAAGTTAAAAAATAGTATATGCAGGGTTTGTACGAACCCGGAAATATCCTGGATATCATATTTATCTCGAGAAATCAGGCAACATCGTTTACGAAATAGATTACAGCACAATCGAATTTCGTATGGTCCCTGTTTACGCCTGTACACACGGTCATTTCTAGATCTTTGAACAAATTTTTAGATTTTTATATGAATGTATAAAGACGTTTTCGACATGTTTCGTTTCAGATTGGAAATTCAGTCAAAATTTGGTTGTTCTCATATTTATTCTCATTTATCTTGCACATTTTCTACGAAGTCCCTCTTTCAAACTTCATTAGTATTCTTGTCCGTTTGGTTCATAAGGATTCAAAGAGCAAGATCCCTGTTTCTAATGAAAGTGGAATATTAAACCAAGATGCAATTGTATAGGCAATAATATAGATTAAAGGAAACGTTACGGTAATAAAAGACAATGCCTTAAAAGTACTTCCTTTTTCTAAATATAAAGAAACAAGTTGGGAAAACCAAAATATTACCTCTCCGAGTCAAGACGACTACTTACAAACTTATTTACCCAGATATGGAAATGTTTCTTAAGTTAAAATTTATGAAATATTAAAGCAGTATACAAAGCATAGCAAATATACTGTAAATCAGACGACATTTTACATCCAAAAATGATATACTTGTACACATTAAAATCATCCGATGGGGGAGAAACGGGAAATGAAGAGATAAAACTTTGGAGGGATACTACCTTTACGTGTTTGTAAAGGCCCAATTTTCTACTCCTCAACTGTATGCCCTCTATGTTCAAAGCCATATTCACAACAGGGTTGCCATATAAACACTATCCTCTCGTTTCACCTCAACGATTTTCTTAGTTTGTCAACATGACTGTTAACGTTACATAACACCAAAGCTTATTTGTGGCTAAACACACTGAAAGTAAATGCGTACCATAAAAAGCATGAAAACACGAAGCTATTATCCGATTACGACCAGACCTTTCACTGGTCTGGGCTGCGTTCAGCAGAGCTCACCAAAAAAGACAGCGGATTATGGAAATGTTTACCGGTGAGCTCTGTCGTCATAGCTTTTCTCCGGTCATCGGCGTTTTATAAATGACGCTAGCGCAATAAAGCGTGCAAGGTACCAAGGCTTAACAAAAATTGTATGATAACATATTTATAGAGATAGATAACAACTTTTATAATTAAAATTATAAACTAACATTTCTCTTAAAATTCTCGCGTGATCAACTGGTTTCACTCCAATTAATTAGCTATAGTCCCATAGAGCTATTTGTATTAATTACTCCACGTTATCCAAAGGCCGACTATTTTCTTTGAAGACCGCACTAGCTAAGCGCTAAGCACCGTGACGTCAAAATTCAAAAACCCCTTATGTAGGATACTGCTAACATCGCTGGGCTCTGCTGAACGCGGCCCAGATTTCCACCATGATTATAATATCTAAGCCTAAAGTGTACTTAACTTTCGGCTCAATCTGAACCGTTAATGTCTCTGCATTACAGAAACGAAATCCAAACCCAAGCGTTAACTTTTTGGTTCACTAGGCCTATTGACAAATAAAAATTCATTTGACCAACATAGTAGCGTTGTGCTTGTATTCGCTTTAGAAAGGATTATGCTATAAACAGATGTAGTATAGCTTAGGTAATATATAAACATCCATTTTAAATAATGATATTAAAAAAAATCTTTGGAATATCAAAATGAAATAGAGCTTTAAAGCTACAAAAGTACTAAATGCATCATAATTACGAAAAATATTTCCACATATTCACTTTATATTAAGGATAAAGGGAATATTATGGTTCTGTAGGATTCCTTTACACATCGAAACAAGACGAACTTCTAACGCAGCGCACTACTGTAACAACGGACGGACACACACAGACAAAAACATAGACTGCTTTTTAACTCTTTCCGTATTAATTTTGAATTGAGAAACAAGATTATCTTAAATATTAAAATAAATATAATTAATATTTAATATTTTCTTCGTTAGTTATTCGCCTTATTGAACGTTACATCGTTTTAAAAAAGAACAATTAAACATTCTTGAGAGACTTGACTAATATTGGCGTTTGAAATGAAGCATACGCCGGTTGCTTCGCCTTATTCAAATAGGTAGTATATAAGGGTGTCGAACTACAGTTAATAGCAAGAACAACCGCAATTGCGAAAACCTATCGTGGACAACCCACCCTAGGGAGGCTAGACGTTTCTCGTAACCCTAGCTGATCGCCGCGAATGTCTTAAACCAAACGATGACGATGGAGTAGAAGCCAGGTGTGCAGACTGGTGTCCATGTGGGATGGACAAAAACAAAGACCAGAAGATGGTGGTGTAGAAGCCAGGTGTACAGACTGGTGTCCATGTGGGATGGACAATGACCAGAAGATGGTGGTGTTAGAAGCCAGTGTGTACAGACTGGTGTCCATGTGGGATGGACGAAGGCCATAAGATGGTGGTGATTAGAAGCCAGTAAGTACAGACTGGTGTCCATGTGGGATGGACGAAGGCCATAAGATGGTGGTGATTAGAAGCCAGTAAGTACAGACTGGTGTCCGTGTGGGATGGACAAAGACCAGAAGATGGTGGTGTGAGAACTCAAATAGAGTAGCCATTTCCGTGACTGTGAAAGCAGTTCGGAAATGGCGAACACGTTTGCTCCGATTTGGAAACTGCGAACGCGGTCACGTGGGTGTAACAACAGACACACACACAGACACACAGACACACACGATCGTTACAGAACCTCTCCGTGACATACGTCACTCGGAGAGGTAAAAAATATTAAAAAATAAATAAATGATCTCTTATTACAAAATAATTAGCGTTTAACCCGTCTTAAAATCAAGGGATACTGCGCTGCCACTGGTTTAGTGCCGTCTGTGAAATCAAACCTCTCTCATCCTGTGAGAATTAAGCATTCTCGTAGGGGTAGGCCTAATTAGTTTGATTTAGCAGACGCTACTAAAGAAATGGCGGCGCAGTAGTCCTCGTTTTTGAGAAGTTGAAAATGTAGACGTTTTGGCTGTAGACACGAAATAATAAACAGATTGAAAAAAATCGGTGGATAAATTTCAAGATGAAAAAATTACGATTACATAATAATATATACGCGGTATACCACGTCATGATATTAAACATCACAAAACACCGACATAAATAATTCAAACCCCAACAGGGCCGTCGAGAGACTTTGCGGGCCCGGGGTATGGTTATGAGTCGGGCCCCTAGAAAAATTCACAAACTCATTGGGAGGGAAAATATATGAGTGCACAGTAGTGGGTCAGCCAAATTCAGCTTTCCGTGCACTCGCCAAAAGCACTCCACACACTCTTTTCTCGTAGCATCTTAGGCACTTTTAAGCCCTGGCATCTTAAAGGAAAAATTCGGTAATTTCACTAACTAATAGAACTTATTGGGCCTATTTCTATCACCAAATTACAAATTTGTACATAACTTAAGTCAAATTTTTATTATTTCATTCACTGGTATTCTACGGTACTTCAAGAAGAGGTAGAAACCTAAAATTTGGGATTAATTTGGTAATAAATATATAAAGTAAGATAAAATTTAAAAATACTGAACTTTCTTTCTTTTTTCTAGTTCTCACTTTAAAAACTATACCCATAAAAAGAAATTAGATTCTAACGAAAACACTAACGTGCAAAAATGTGCAAAGCTTTGCTTCGGAACTGCTATACTTTAAGTTCTGAGATCTCATGTATTTATATAAATATTTTTGAATTTTATATGAAAAATACTGTCACTTGGCTATTGCACAGCAAAAATGAGATAATAATAACAGTATTACCAATTTTATAACCAAGTGCAGATATGCATTATATAAAGGAAATGACAAAATTTTATTTAAAACTTGGCTGTGAATGGGATCTCCGAACATGATTTTACGTCCAAATCGAAGCTTGTCATATTTTTACAAGTTATTGTTTTTGTACGGATACTTAGTTTAGAAGCTCATATAAGTTACAATTAAATAACCCAATTATGAGCGACTGCGAGACGCTAACCATCAGCATTGAAGTCAGAAAGCTGTTGGTATATGACTAATTTTGTTATGATAAATTGAATAATATTTATGTCTGCCCGATTCTCCACAGCAAAGAAACTACAGTAAAAATGTTGAAGTTTTCCCGTGGCCCACTAGGGTTATTCACATAATAAACAAAACTTAAACCTCCCTTTAAGTTTTATCAGGGATAGATAGACTTTTTTAAGACGGAATAAACAATGTTTGGCCTTTACTTCAGTCCGACTCATAGACGAGTATATAGTCCCTTCCTACAACACGTAACCAAAAAATTAAATTATCTTATTGGCTCACAAAAACTACGTATTGGTGACGTTGCTGACAAGGAGGGCCAAAAATACGTAATTCCTGTTTACCTCTGTCGCCATGACCAGACCCCTCTTGCGTTGTACCATAGCCCACTCGATCACGCGCGTCACGACGCAAGCTGCTCGCGCTATAGCTATAGAGCGCGGATCGAGTGGGCTATGGTTGTACAGATAAGCGTAATCACAGGGGCTCAAAATGGAGCCGTCTAAATGCGAGGGTCTGGCAATTATTCGGGAATTGTTTTAATAGCAATTAAGAAGGTAGTTAGTGAATTTGGTGCCGGTGTTTTGGATTTGGAGTACAGCTGTAAGGGTGAAAAGTGTTCACTAATTCTTTCTTAAGCCAATCATTTCTACTATCCTCATGATTTTGTAAACGAATTTGATGAAGTTAACCAAGGCTTAGTGAATGGTCAGGAGTTTTGTGAGCTTAGTGTTTGGTTAAAACCTGTTCGTGCTGTAATATCTATGAAGACTTTTACTCCATTCTAACTCACTTTTAATTTTCTTGGGTCTTCCCCGTTTTTTTTTCAGTTGCAAGCCCTATGTCTTGTGTAACTTCCATTTTTAAACAATGTTCTTTCAAAAATTACAATCCGAGCCCATTCCAACTTGGCAGACGAAGGGGCAGACGACGTTTATTTGACCCGGATATACGTACAACGCCATAGCAAAAATAAGACCCGCCTCTTCTTTCATATCCCTCCGTCACGGGTAAAGGGGTCATGGGCTTGGACGCGCACCCGAATAACCCTGTTACCCATTCCGTCTTAAAAAAGTCTATCTATCCCTGGTGATTCATAATTATTGAGATGAGGGGATAATAAAGGACTGAGAGGAATTTAAGAGAATTCTCAAGATAAAACTTTACCACTCTTTATTCCCTTTTTGGCCTTTTACTGTTTAAACGGTCTGTAAATAAGTCAGCGGAGAGCGGACAGTTCAATTTCCATTTGAAAAAGTCGAAATTGACGTCACAGCACCCCCCCGGCGAAAACAGTGTTAAGACATTTTCGTATTTTTGTGTTATTGAGCCTTATCCTGCAGGTGATACAATTGGGCCAATCCCAGTTCCTTTGCTATTGGTACGATCGCTGGTTTAGCAAACGCAGCGGGGGGTTTTGGACTACCGGAAGTGGGGACTGGGGAAATGCTGCAGTCACAAGAGAAATTAACCTGATGTGAGGAACCGCTTTACAATCACGAAATAATTCCTCTTTAACGCGTTCTATATCAGCTGCTTACGTCAATGATTGTGAGGGGAGCGGGTCGGGTGCCTTTTCAAAACAAATTCAACGGTCCGCCGAACACTTTACAGTCCCTTGAAACTTAGTTGAGGAAAACATTTTTTTAAGTTTTAAGTTAATATTTTCACAACCATTATCCACTAGAATTAACTAAGGTCGAGACCCGGCCGGGCCCCCTAGAGGTACGGGCCCCGGGAAAATGGACCGAATTGCCCCCCTCTCTCGACGGCACTGAACCCCAAGCAGTGATGCCAGGTGGTAAAAATGGAATTTCCCTTTCCAGCCCTTAAAATTTCCACCTAGTTTAGAGACGCGAATGTGATATGCTGATTTCTTCGTATTTATGAAGAAACAAGTTGGGAAAAACTTATTTACCTAGATATGGAATTATTTCTCTTTTTTGAAGTAAAAATTTACGAAATATTGAAGCAGTATTCCAAGCATAGCGAATATGCAGTAAAGCAGACGACATTTTACATCCAATAAGGATAAATCTTGGACACATGGAAATCGGTCGATGGAGAAAAGAACAGGAATTGAAGTCTACGCTTCAGCTGTTTACCCTATAATCTGATATCTACATTCACAACTAATTTTCAGTGTAAACACTATCGTCTCGTCTCACCAACAATATTCTTAGTTTGCCAACATGAGTGTTAACGTTAAATAACACTAAATCTCAATTGCAGCTAGACGCACCATACAGAGAATAAAAACTCTGTAGCTACTACCCGTTTACCACTAGCCCTTTTACTATTCTAATTGCCACCATGATCTTTTCTTCTATTATAAAATCTTAACCCGACTATTTAAGAGTGTATTTAACTTTCGGCTCACTCTGAACCGTTGATGTCTCTTCATTTCAGACACGAAAATCAAAACCCAAAGTTTACTTCCCCTCGGGCCTCAATTATTTACTCTTTGTTTCACTAAGCCTATTGCGGATAATACTTAATATACCCGCCGGAGTCTAGGACAGCTTTCTTCATGAAATCACTAAATCAAGAATTTTTCTATATACATATGTAGTTTAGCTAAGGTAATATATAAACAGTATTTCAAATAACAATATTAAAAAAATCTTTGGAATATCAAAATTAAACGGAACTTTATAGCTACAAAAGTACTAAATGCATCATAATTACGAAAAATATTTCCACATATTCATTTTATATTATGGAAAAAGGGAATATTAAGGTTCTGTAGGATTTCTTTACACATCAAAACAAAACGAACTTCTAACGCAGCGCACTAGTGTAACAACGGACGGACAAACACATAGAATGCTGTTTTACCCTTTCCGTATTAATTTTGTGTTGAAAGACATGATTATCTTAAATACTAAAATAAATATAATTATTATAATAAATTTTCTTCGTTACTTATTCACCTTATTCAGCGTTACATCCTTTTTAGAAAGAACAATTAAACATTCTTGAGAGACTTGACTAATGTTGACGTTTGAATTGAAGGATACGGCTGTTGTTTCGCCTTACTCAAATAGGTAGTATATAAGGGTTTCGAATCGCAGGTATGGATAAGAACAGCGCAATTGCGTGAACTTTTGGTGGAAGCCCCGCCATTGGGAGGCCAGACGTTTGTCGTAACCCTGGCCGATCGCCGAGTATATCTTAACCTTAAGGATGATGATGGAGTAGAATCGAGGTGTACAGACTGGTGTCCATGTGGGATGCACAAAAACAAAGACCAGAAGATGGTGGTGTTAGAAGCCAGGTGTACTGACTGGTGTCCATAAGCGGTACGCGACAATTTGGTCTCGCCGTTATGGTCTTGCCGATTTGGTCTCGCTGTTTTGGTCTCGCCGTTTTGGTCTCGGGACAAATGGGTCTCGGGACAAATGGGTCTCGCGACAAATGGGTCTCGGGACAAATGGGTCTCGGGACAAATGGGTCTCGGGACAATTGGGTCTCGGGACAATTGGGTCTCGGGACAAATGGGTCTCGGGACAAATGGGTCTCGGGACAATTGGGTCTCGGGACAAATGGGTCTCGTTACAATTGGGTCTCGGGACAAATGGGTCTCGGGAAAATTGGGTCTCGGGACAATTGGGTCTCGGGGCAATTGGGTCTCGGGACAAATGGGTCTCGGGACAAATGAGTCTCGGAACCTAACCCAACCCAACCTAGCTTGTTTGGAGGCAAGAAGATTATTTATATGAGTATTAAAAGCCCGCCTCTTACCACGAACAATTTATTAGCAATAATAGAAATATTTTGGAAGGTGTCAGACAATTAATAGGAGAATATTTTGGAAAAGGTGGCAGCTAATTAATTGGAGAATATTTTGGAAAAGGTGGCAGCTAATTAATTGGAGAATATTTTGGAAAAGGTGGCAGCTAACTATTAGGAGAACATTTTGGAAAAGGTGGCAGCTAATTAGTAGGAGAATGTTTTGGAAAAGGTGTCAAATAATTAATAGGAGAATATTTTGGAAATAGCGGCAGCTAATTAACTATAGAATATTTTGAAAAAGGTGGCAGCTAACTATTAGGAGAAAATTTTGGAAAATTTGGCAGCTAATTAGCAGGAGAATGTTTTGGAAAAGGTGTCAGATAATTAATAGAATATTTTGGAAATGGTGGCAGCTAATTAATTATAGAATATTTTGGAAAAGGTGGCAGCTAATTAATTATAGAATATTTTGGAAAAGGTGGCAGCTAACTATTAGGAGAATATTTTGGAAAAGGTGGCAGCTAATTAATAGGAGAATGTTTTGGAAAAGGTGTCAGCTAACTATTAGGAGAATGTTTTGGAAAAGGTGTCCGATAATTAATAGGAGTATATTTTGGAAAAGGCGGCAGCTAATTAATTGGAGAATATTTTGGAAAAGGCGGCAGCTAACTATTTGGAGAATATTTTGGAAAAGGTGGCAGCTTACTATTAGGAGAATATTTTGGTAAAGGTGGCAGCTAACTATTAGGAGAATATTTTGGAAAAGGTGGCAGCTAACTATTAGGAGAATATTTTGGAAAAGGCAGCTAATTAGTAGAATGTTTTGGAAAAGGTGTCAGATAATTAATAGGAGAATATTTTGGAAAAGGTGGCAGCTAATTAGTAGGAGAATGCTTTGGAAAGGGTGTCAGATAATTAATAGGATAATATTTTGGAAAAGGTGGCAGCTAATTAATTGGAGAATATTTTGGAAAAGGTGGCAGCTAATTGGTAGGAGAATGTTTTGGAAAAGGTGGCAACGAATTATTGGAACCATTGTTTTGGAAAAGGAGGTAACTAATTAGGTAACCAAATAATCACGAGACAAACCGTCCCGAGACCAAATAATCACGATACCAAATAGTCCCGAGACCAAATAATCACGATACCAAATAGTCCCGAGACCAAATAATCACGATACCAAATAGTCCCGAGACCAAATAATTACGATACCAAATAGTCCCGAGACCAAATAATCACGATACCAAATAGTACCGAGACCAAATAATCACGATACCAAATAGTACCGAGACCAAATAGTCCCGAGGCCAAATAGTACCGAGACCAAATCGGTGAGACCAATTAGTCCCGCGACCAAATAGGCAAGACCAAAATGGCGAGACCAATTCGGCGAGACCAAATTTTCCTGTTCCGGTCCATAAGGGATGGACCAAATCAAAGACCAGAAGATGGTGGTGTTAGAAGCCAGGTGTACTGACTGGTGTCCATAAGGGATGGACCAAATCAAAGACCAGAAGATGGTGGTGTTAGAAGCCAGGTGTACAGACTGGTGTCCATAAGGGATGGACAAAATCAAAGACTAGAAGATGGTGGTGTTAGAAGCCAGGTGTACAGACTGGTGTCCATAAGGGATGGACAAAATCAAAGACCAGAAGATGGTGCTGTTAGAAGCCAGGTGTACAGACTGGTGTCCATGTGGGATGGACAAAAACAAAAACCAGAAGACGGTGGTGTTAGAAGCCAGTTGTATAGACTGGTGTCCATGTGGGATGGGCAATGATCAGAAGATGGTGGTGATTAGAAGCCAGTGTGTACAGACTGGTGTCCATGTGGGATAGACAATGATCAGAAAATGGTGGTGATTAGAAGCCCGTGCGTACAGACTGGTGTCCATGTGGGATGGACAAAAAACAGAGGCTGGTGGTGTTAGACAGGCAATGGAGTGGAATACAATTTCCGGGAAATGCGGTCCGGAAATTGAGTACACGTTTGCTCCGATTTGCAAACTGCGAACGCGGTTACGTGGGGATAACAACAGACAGACACAGACACACACCTTCAAACACCCACAAGTAACCACAAACACACACAAGCACCTACAAGCACCCACAAGTACCCACAAGAACCCACAAGTACCTACAGGCACCCACAAGTACCCACAAGCACCCACAAGTACCCACAAGCACAACAAAAATCCCATGTTATCTCTATGGAACAATATTGTATCTTTCACCAAATGTCGGATTAATTTTATGGATTCTAAAACCACCCTTAACAACGTTTTTCTTTATAGAGTTAACTATTAGTTGGATCTCTTTGAAATTTTAACCACAAAATTAGGGCCCAAATTTTATTTCACTGGCAAAATTTCAAAGCAGCAAACACAATACGAAAAAGGTTACGGCCAATCAAAGAACCCTCCTTTAGCATTAGAGGCAGTATCAAGTCTTATCTAAGAGAGCGACCGCTCTCCTAGAATACACTTTTAGTAGTACGCAACGAGGCAGAAAATCATAATACTAGGATTCTGATAACCAATACACTTTTAGTAGTACACAGTCATTATACTACGATTCTGATAGCCTTCTGAAAAATAAAAACCTTTTCACATTTTAAAATATTTTAAATGGTTTTTATTTTTCATTTTCTTATGCTATACAGTATTTGCGATCAAAATAGATCAACGTGATTTTTAGTTATCACAATAGAAAAAGCATTCAATGAGAATGATCATACTGAAAATCCAAACTTATACATTTTTGAGAATAGTTTTTTTTTATGCATGGTTAATATCGTTAACACTATTTGAAGGTTTTGGAAGTGGTTCGGTTGAGTTCCTCAATGTTGGATCACCACAAGAACCCTTAGCCATTAAACCTGTTAAATACGTTCTATTATAAATTTTACTTTTATGTTTAACCCCGTATAAGCACCTTTTTTTTTACTTTAAAAACTGTATAACACTCGAGCAACAAGTCTAAACAAGATAATTATTTTCTGTAAATCAAACAAGAGGAAAAAAAGCCGATGTCTAAAAATGGTTATTAAATTTTCAGACAGTTGTTCAAGCACTAGAACCTCCCTATGCAACTAACTGCTTTGAGTACCAAGAATTGCATAAGATGAATGGGGACTTTAGCGCCATTAGTTCAGAGGTACAAATACAAAATTTTAGACCTGAATATTTCATGGAGAGTTTTAACGTTGATTTAACTTAGACTTGTTACTATGATTGCTTATGGACAAACTTCAACCAAACTTGCGGGTGCATACCTTCTCCTCTACCATTAATTGCCAATTATACGACCTGCAACAAAACTCAAAAAGGTTTGTGTAAGATGCTAAAAAAGAGGTTACGATAGTGTTTCTTCACACCGTAACATTTGCGTTCTAGAATATTGTTTCATAAAGAACAATATCAACTCTTTTAAAAATGAGTGTCATAGTCGCTGTCCCGTGTCATGCAGGTATTTGAAATATTTAATTCCATTTATAAAGTGCTTTTCTAAAAACAAAATTTATCATTTTCCAGAGAAGAATATATTGACTACATCATTGTTGAAACGAATGGATTTCGCAAGTAAGGAATATTTTTTTAAACTTCAATATAATTAGCTATAAAATGTGAGTGCAGCTTTTGAATCGAGAGGGTAATGACTAGCATATTAAAGATACCTAGTACCAAAGAGAAAACATATGAGAAGTGCAAGCTCCACTTCTTCATAAGCGTAAATCACTTTATTGCCCCTAAATAAAACTAGAGAAACGAGAGTTTCCGGCTTCATTTATTTTGATTGGTTTAACATCGCACCACCTACACTTTATCAACGTGTATGACGTCATAAGCGGACACTGTTCTGAAACGTTCAGGATGCGCCATAAAAGGCCAACAAGTTCTGCCCCACTTTCCACTCTCCCTCTGTGTTCTTTTTGAACTTACAAAAGATTCTTCAAAAATACGAACTTATTACGAGGTCGTTGGTTTTTGAAAGGTTACAAATACACGACTAGGTATTATTACATGATACACTAACTTAGATAATATGTGATCTTCTGTCTATTATCCCAGATTTAAATATTAAACGATACTCCAAATATACTTCAAAAATTGGCATATTGTACGATACTTCTTATACACTTCGAAATCTAAATGTTACTCCATACCCCGAATATAATTGGCACTACAATGCTTATGGCGTTCCCTGGGCTGCTCTACTTTCAAAAATGTTAAAATTTCCTAGGGTTTGTTTCCTTTTTTGGCCTCCCTTCTTATTACGAAAAAATTATTTATAGCTTGCAAAATATCGGTTCGAGGAGAAAGACATTACAGTGTCCGTTTTCTATCACACGGCAGCGCTTAATTAATGGGAAAAATATTATGTTGAGTACTCGATGCTACAAAACTAAATGAAATATTGCGCGAGAATGCTTTATGTTCGCAACATTTCGCAAAATTTTACGATTATTCTAAGAACACCAACACACCGTATTTCGCAATATTTTTGATCTTAATCACTTGAAATGTAACGAAACCCAATGCGCACCTATTGGGAGCAAGACAATTTGGTGAAAGACATTTGGATGACGACGACTGGGTTTCCGCCAGTTTGTAGCGCGACTACTAGGTGGACTGAAAATTGGGAGAATTTAAAAATGGGTGAACAACAAATGGGTGGCGATGAAACCGACTGTCAATTGTATGATTAAAAGTTTACTTTGTAAAAATACATACTTCTTAAAAGCCACAAAAATTGGATGCTCAAAATTTATGTATTGTGAGATCAGGTTAGGTTTGGTTTAGTTCAGCTAGGCTAGGTTTTGTCTTTCGCTAAACTTTTATGGTTTTATCAGATATATGAACTTTTTGAAAAATAAATTTTCAATTCCGCTCTGACGGTTCGATTGCCTTCCAATTGTCACTCACCCATTTTAAATTCTCCCAACTGTCGGACACTTATTTTTCAGTCCTCCAAATTGTCCCGCTCCCAATTGTCTCGGAGAGAACGACTGTATGTAATAGCCATGGTCAAGTAACTTGTTGACCACTTTCTTTTGAACCGAACATAGAAATTGAACTCTACAATTTAGATTGTTTCATATTTTGACAGTAAATAATTGGAGAGGTGCCAAATAATTATTCTTGAAATAGTTGGGTGTAGTAATTTTGATGTCCGGATAGTTCAGTGAATTGTAATGTGAATGGAGAAGAAAAGAACAAATGCTGTCGTTCTAGGTAATATAGCTCGCAAAATATATTCCTGAAAGAAAAATACCATAAAACCAATGAATTTATATTAAAAAAATCCCACAGTTCCTTATGTTGAATTCTATTTGGCCTGCACTATATCTGTCTATTAACTTAGCTACGCGGCGTTGACCTAATGTTTTAAGGGTGTCATGTCTATGTAGACACAAAACACTTAATGTCTTCAGGGCCACCCTAATGATGTTGTTTTTTTAAAACCAAATTTTCAAAACATTCAATTTCATATAAACCATATTTATTAAGGGGCTAATCATAACTCTAAAATGTTATCTACTTCTAAAACAAAACCTTCAGTTTGGTGAAAAATAAAATTGATAACGAATTGAGACTGTGCATAAAGAACGAACAAACATACCACTTTCTAAAATATATATAAGATTACATATTCTCATTATCGTAGGTCAGAAGAAAGGTATTTGAATATATCCGAAGAACTACGTGGTCAAAATTTAATTGTTTTTAAGCATAGGCCTCAGTATAAAGTAAGTGGTGTTAATATGTATAATCTATACATTTTTGGACATGAAAAACTAAAGTGTCTTTCGCACTGTTCAATAATTAATGCTCCAGGTTATAGACTTCTTCAGCTCAATAGGTGGTTTTCTAGGAATATGGCTAGGTCTTTCATTGCCAAAACTCTCCAGTTTTCTAACTAATGTGGTTGCGGTTTTATATCTTAGAGTAAAAATGAGGTTCTTTGTTTAATAAACTGTATTTAATTGCGAATATTTCTAATATTTCCTCAGTATCTTGTAAGAAGTAAATTTCCAACCCACAACTTAAATTTAAATTACGAAAAGACTTTTTTCACAAATGAATCGAATATTTATGTATTGCGACGGGAGCTTTTAGGTGTATAAAATTTAAAAATAAAAAAATGAATTGAATTTTCAAGCGGCTCAAATAGCATAGACTCTATTAATACTAAATTTTCTTTTGTTAATTTCGCCGTTTCATGTGTTTTTGTCAATGCTTCTTGTTGGTACTGTAAATACGAACTATAATTCATGTGACTTAATCTGAGCACGTGTTACGTGATAAATTAATATATCCTTTTATTGTTGCTTAATTACATCACGCTGATGTGCGAAGGAATTGAGGGGGAACAACGTTGAGCGCAATTTCAACGTTCTTAGGTTCTTATATGGGTTCTTGACAAGAATAATGTAGCAAAACATTTTTTAAAATAAAAACTACAGTGACATACTTTAACGCACTCAAATCAATCAATAACCTGACATATTTTTCTAGATAAATTTAAAATTCAATCGACCGAGGTATATCTAGTAAGATATTTCCTTTCGCTGTGAACCACGCAAATGGTCAACACACACCCACAATGGTCCAATCGATGGAAAAAGAAAGACATACACAGTATAATTGTAGATAGCTGCTTTTTTCTCAATTATGGCTCTGTCGCAACCGAGGTGTGGCGTGTTATTTTATATTAAAATAAATATAGAGAAACAACTGACACAGTCCATGTTGTGATCGAATAGAATAAAATAATTGATACTATTTAATAATACTGGAAATACAATTATAAATGTCAGCTCTAGGTGTTTCGATAATTTTAATGTTAATGCTTCTACCTTACAAAGTTAAAACTCAAACGAAACGGAAAATGTTGTATCGTAACCGATTTCGAATTAAGCTTGTGGTTTCGATTCTGTGTACAATCTTGTGCGTTTATCAGTTGGTTGAATTTTTTGTTGTCTACTTTTCATACGAAACGGCAGTGGATGCGGATGTTCTCGTTCAAAGGACCCCAAAAATTCCAGCCACAACTATATGCTTCAATCCCATGTTCGTACTTTTTTGGCAAATTTTTTATTTTTCAAAATGGTAGCGAAAACCAGGTACTTATGTCGTTAATGTACCAAATTTTCTTAAATATCACTTTTCGTTTTTAATTTTGTCGTTTGCATTTTACTGTTAGAATCTAGGGAATTTATTTTCTTTAAACGTTTGGATGCTCTCGCTTTCAGTATTTTAATGGCTTTACTAGCAAATGTTTTGGTGTCTAAACTGTTCAAAAAGTACGAAGTGAAACCAAATATAACCAAAATTTAAATATTTTAAGGGTTTGATAGTAATTTCATTTCACTATTATGATAGATCAGACTATTATAAAATGAACCTGCAATTGCCTAATGATTTAAATCTAATCCATTCTAATTAAATTTTCAAATCAACCGAAATGAAACATTAAAATACACCTTTTTTAATAATAATAATAATAATATTTATTTCTCAAAAACTATACAGAAAATGTAAATTTATGTGTTCTTGGAAATTACTTTCCCGTTATATGAACACTTAAATGGTACAGACACCGAAACGTCACACACCGAATATTCTGTATCCCATCAAGTTCAAATAGGCTCAGAATGTTCACGTGTTCTTTTTTTAAGGGAAGCTTCTAATTTATACCAAAAAATATTATGGTCTAAAAGTGATCTTCAGTATATAAGCTCGAGTGTGAAGAATGTATATTTTAAAGTATTCAAATTTGCATAATTTCTTTGACATTGAGCCTCTTTTTACAGAATTTTGTTCAAATATTTCTGCGGAAAGAACGAGGGGTTTTGCAAAATGAAGGTGATACAATTATATTCATTAGATTAACTTATATCTTCATTCAATACATATATTCGAAAGAATTCACCAAGAGGGGATGACGCTCTCTCGTTCATGAGTAATCGAGAAAACTACTTAGACGTTTTATACGACTGCCAGTTCATTACCGTTGAAAATAGAACAAGTATTCCCATAAATCAGTGGAGAAGGTAAATTACGATTTTAAATGTGTAATGGTTTACACATCATTAAAGCTCATGGGTATCTTCAGGACACGAGCCTTGCGTTGTTATTAGTGTGATGTGGGGTGTTCAGTTAAATATTTTAATGAACTACACAGGTAGTCGAACGATACATGATTGTTCATCTTCCTAACTAATATTTCCTTGGTACATTTGCAGAATTTATGATTGGAGTTAAAATGCCAATTGTCACTTCTGATAATAATGAATACGGAGTTGATATATTTGTGCACAGCGCCTACATAGTGCCCAATAGAAACATAAGATCCTTCTATCTGACATTTGGTAATGTCTACAAAATAGTTTTCCAAAAGGTGCCTACACGTCTCAATATTGGAATTTCTGCTTGAAAAACTCAGAAAATGTTTTTCCAGTCAGTCATATACTCTCTTGAAGCCCCCTATAAAAAAAAATGCTTGAACTAC
This sequence comes from Phalangium opilio, assembly GCF_054372755.1. Taxonomy (NCBI): domain Eukaryota; kingdom Metazoa; phylum Arthropoda; class Arachnida; order Opiliones; family Phalangiidae; genus Phalangium; species Phalangium opilio. Next base: position 1,346,654 of record NW_028324165.1, read on the forward strand.
AGAAAAATGTACCAAAAAAGGAGTCAATTCAAAGCCGTCAGTGCTAATGTAATTGTGGTATTGCCTTCTTTCTATTACGTTTGCATGATATTCGGTTAGGCAAGGAGTTGACCAAGGAGATCCACCGTCAACTCTGAGTAAGAGCAAAAGCCAGGTTATTTTAGAGATGTTTCAAGACTACACCAAGTCTGTAAAAAATAGCGCCACCTATACTAATTGGTGGCACGAAATGTATAATTAGGTATGGCCGCATATGAGCGGACCGCATAATAGCGGTTCTCACAAACACTGTCCCTAATAGCGGTTTCCCGAAATCGCAGTTTACCCGTTACTGCAATTCTCTAAACAGTGGCACAGCCGGGATATGAAAAATACTCATGTGATGATGTGAGCTACATCATATATCACTATAGCGTTACTATATAATTATTATAGGTAAAAATCGTAGCGTCATGGTTCAGAGTCGGACGTCTTTTAGGGTTATGACCCAATTAGCAACCCCAATATATTATGGCAGTAGGATTAGGTTGTGTTATTTGAACTCAAAAAAATTGTAGGTCAGTTTAGGTTGAGTTATTTGTACAAAAATATTAATAATAATAATACTCAAGTTACATTAGATCAGAATAGGTTGGGCTATTTGAAGTCAAAAGTAATAGGTCAGTAATAGGACCCTATGGTCAGGTTTTGTTATTTGAACCATATTTATGTCCGGTATAGGGTTATGTTGATTCATTTGAAGTTTTGAACCCCAATTAGGACAGGTTGTTTATTTGAACCCCAATTAGGACAGGTTGTTTATTTGAACCCCAATTAGGACAGGTTGTTTATTTGAACCCAAATTACGTCAGGTAATGTTATGTTGAACTCCAATTAGAATTATTCTTTTATATCATTTAGGTTAGGTGTGGTTATTTGAACCCAAATAACGTCAGGTAATGTTATGTTGAACTCCAATTAGAATTATTCTTTTATATCATTTAGGTTAGGTGTGGTTATTTGAACCCGCATAGTAGAAGGTTAGGTGTGATTATTTGAAGCCGCATAGGTCAGGTCAGGTTTGAAACTACAAAAGTAATAGGTCAAGCAAGGTTTGGTTATTTGAACCCGGATATTACTACGTGAGATAAGGTTAGGTTAGATTATTTGATCCCCAATTCTACTAGGTGAATTAAGTTTAGGTTAGGAGTGGTTATATAACCCCCAATACTATTAGGTCAGGTAAGGTGAGGTTAGGTTTGGTTAAATTTACCCCAATACTATTAGGTCTGGTAAGGTCAGGTTGGGTTAATTGAACCCCAATTCTACTATTTGAAGTAAGATAAGGTTAGATTATGGTTATATAAACCCAAATGCTATTAGTTCAGGTTTGGTTCAATTTACCCCAATACTATTAGGTCAGATATGTTAAGACTATGGTCTGTGTTTTCTTAATAAGTTAGTTGAGGTTTGATCTTTCTTGATGGGTATGGTTACGTTTCTTTTTACTTCATGGATATGTAGAGAGATAAATATGTTTCAAAACTCTTTTTAAGCACTACTATCTACCAAAACAACAACCGCTATTTCTAACAAAGCAGTTTTATTTACACCGCTATTTTTGGAACCGCGGTTGCTATTCAGGAACATGCGTTACAGGGTAAGCCAGTATAAATACTGCATTGAATTTATACATATCCATAGTGCCATCAACTTGACCAAATGCGCAAGATTTAGCGCGATTACACGAAATGTTATAGGCTTTAATATTACTTCATTTTATTTTCTGTCTAAATGATTCTATGTTGATTTACCGTGATCACGTTCGTTGTAATGAAACTATTTACACATTAATACACTTGTTTTAATTTAAGACATGTTTTTACTATTGCCTGTGGGGCAAACTTAATGAAAAATGTGGATGTATACCTTCGCCGACTCCTTTCATAAGCGGATACTTGGCTTGCAACGAAACCCAAAAAGGCAAGTGTGAAATAAGAGTGTTGTGTTGATTTGATTGGTTGCCAGTTCGAAGCGAGTGCAACTTCGTCGGTTCACAATTTAAGACGCTTCTATTTGTGGTTTGTGATAAGTATTTCCGTTAATATATCCAAAAATACCCTTTAAAATAGTCTCATCCCATGAAAAATACCCTAAAAACTCGGAACTATATAGCTTCGAAATCAGCTTTAAGTTGGTTCACGAAGCAACTTCAAAAATCCGGGTTTTCAACTAGATTCTTGATTACAAGTTTTAGTCTAAATTAACTTCGGAAGTGGCATGAATCGCTTCGAGACAGTTTCCCCTGTAACTCTAAATATGGGTTTAATGTAGAGTTGGACAAAGGTTTCTTCTAAAGGGCCAAATTTGAAAATTCTAACTATGTCGCCGGCTGCAAGTTTCAAATTCAGGCCTGAAACTAGGAGTTGATAAATAAAAACAAAAAATACGCTTTGTTCACAGTTTCCAGCCCTTGGCTGTAGATGCCTTATAAAAAGAAGCAAACACTCTCCTCTCAGCACCTACACTAACCAACCAACCAATCAGATATCCATGTGTTTGGTTCACTGTGCATACAGCCCAATATTTGGGAGATTAAATTACTAAATAAGAAATTTTAGTTAATTGCAAATCTTTTCGATACTAGTCGCATTGGATAATTTTCGACAGCATTCCTTTCGCCTCCGTTTAAAATATTATAGACTCAATTCCAAATGCGGGTTTTGGTACCCACGATACTAATATTTGGTGTATAATATTTTATTTGATGCTAAAATTTTGATTCAATTCTATTCGGTGCAATTCCTCGAAAATAAATTTCGACACTATTCTGGTTGGACTCTAATAATACGCTAAAAGTTAAACAGTTGTTTCTTTGTGATTTTTAATTTCTTGGCTTTCTTTTTTGAGAAAGTGGTAATCGATTAATAGTTTTTAGCATCATGGATGTGTATATAAAGTACTTTTCGTATTATCTACACTTAGTATTTATATAAATTAAAGCTAGCATGTAGGATTTAGAAATGATGTACCCATATTTTTGCAGCGAATTGCTTTTCAGTCAATAAAAGAAATATTAAGGAAGGATGTCAATCAAAATGTCCATTGGACTGCAGAGTTGAGCATTTTGACTACAGTGTTGTTCAAACAGGAAAATTAATGTTAGTACCTTTCTAGTAAAATTCTATGATTAAATTTCAATAACTCTTTCTTACAATGGTAGGAATAGGGAAAGATTCATGGACATTTATCAGGAGCTACGTGGCCACACCATTATAGTTTTCAAGCATCGACCCTTAATTGAAGTAAGTTTCTAAATAAAACTTTTAAGGCAGGCCCATGCACCTTATTTTCCCAATATTTTATTAATTACCTATTATTTACTTTTATCTAGTACATATCTTAAAGAACGCCCCATTTATCCTTTTAAGAATTTTTATTCTCGAAACTAGAATTAAGATTGCATATCATAAAGTTTATATATTAAAACAAAGTCTTTATCAAGCAGGAGAAAGTTTCCCTAATTTCCTAACCCGTTTAAAGGCGTTTTAAATCGAGCCACGGTAATTCGATACAATAAAGAGAGATACGCCTAGACCTACTTACCGTATCTCTGGTTTCTTGTATATTATTCAACTGATGCCGAAAGGGGCTTTATGGTTCGCTAAACTTTAGTGAAATACTTTCAGTCTAATTTTTAAGATGTTTTAAATCTAAAAATCAGGGAGTTTTTTATAGTTTGGATTTTAATTAAAAGCTAAATTGCGTTTCCTTCGTATTAAAGTTACGAACCTTTGTAAAAGACGTATTGAATTCCCTAAAAATATTTACAATTAAAGAAATTATTTCACATAGAGATCGCAATCACTCATTCTACCCCATGAAATGAACAAGAACAGTACCGCCCAAAAACGTTTTCCAAATGACGTAGCTAAAACTGTTATTGGCAAAGACCTTGATTAGCATCGTCTGCTTCGTGAATATGATGGCGACACATGCAACACTCCTGCCCATACTGACACATTTTGCGCGTTCGCAGCTTCGCTTTGCTTGTTTGCAAGATCGCACTACTGTCCACATTGGGTTTTCGCTACTCTGCGTCCTCACCTCGCGAAATTACAAATTTCTTGCGACAAGGCCAAGAGTTTCGCGCCTTCGCGAGAAAAGCACCAATCACAGTCGAGAGGAAGGGTGGATGTGGACGCCGTCCATTAGTTTCCTTTTTGTTACTTTTTCACAATGGCAGAATTAAGCAGCTTGCAGCTCAGAAACTCCGTCGAGTCACTATTAATAAATATGGATAACTTAGATGGTAATGATTGCTTAAATTTCATCGACTATCAAAATAGGAAAAGCCAAATATTAACAAATATCTGAACAGTATAGCGAAAAAAGTTTCGTGATCTGTGCTTAAATTTCATCGACTATCAAAATAGGAAAAGCCAAATATTAACAAATATCTGAACAGTTTAGCGAAAATAGTTTCGTGATCTGTTGTGAAGATGAAATAGTCGAAGGTGCGAACACGCTAGCGGGAGCCTAATGTAGACAAAGCTTTAAACCGACTGTTATAACATATTCCTTTAAAAACGGGTTATTATGAAGTTAATTTATTTTTTGACCAAAAGGCTCTCAAAGGCAATTTGCTCGTTACTGTTTGACCAAGATTTTTGAAGACAGATATAGCTTATATGGTTTTGATACATATTTATTTTTATAATTCACAGGCTATAGATTTCTTCAGTTCTGTTGGTGGTGTTGTAGGTATTTGGTTAGGTCTATCCGTTCCTCGACTTTCGGATATTATTGTAAATGCAATTACTCTAGTATTTCTTAAGATAGAATTTATGTTTGTTGCATGATATTTCAATCATATGTCGTCACTATATCGTATCTGTTAATATTAAGTGAAAACAAACGTTAAATAAAAACTACCGACAAAACGTATCAAGAAGATATTTCTCCTGTAAAAAACATTATTGGAAAATGAAACCAAACTGACTGTTAGAAACAAAGTGCAAAATTCATATATGGATCAATTGAAATAATCGAAAATAGAGGTTCTGAACTTCGTTTCATAAGAGGACGAAGCCGAGTTTTATATTTCAGACTAACAAAAAATATTGAATTAAATATGAAGTATAGTAAATTTAGTCCATGGAGGGTTAACAAGTTGGGGGAAAAAATTTTCCCTCTCCTAGTGGAATATTACCGAACTATTAGTGTAACCACGGACGCACATAAACAGACACAAAGATACACTACTACATTACTTTTTCTATATTAACTCAGAGATGAGAAACAAGATTATCTTAAATATAAAAATAAATATATACTTTCTTCTTTAATTATTCACATGATTTAAAGAAAGAAAATTGGCAGTATCAGAAGGGGACAATAGAAGAACGATGACACTCAGTATTCTCTTAATACTTTAGTTATGTAACATGATTCTTCACTGGCTCGCTCTTTTGGTTTGCTCTACTGCTCATCAAACTTCAGATGGGGTGAGTTCTATAACTGAAATCCTCAGCAATCAACCCACAAACCTATTTCTCAGGAAGAGAAGTATTATATACTTCTGGTAGTATGCACCGGTTTCGAAATACAGTTATAGTTATCGTCACGAACAGCGCAATTGTGTAAACCTTTGATGGAGGCTCCGCGACATCTAGTTTTTAAATTAAGAACTTAAAAAAAGTTCCAGAATTTTGAATAACATACGGGGAACTTGTAAATGCCTAATTTGCTTCAAGAAAAGAGTGTCCAAAGTGCTTTTGGTGTGTGTTCGGAGTGCTTTTAGCTAGTTTTCGGAGTGATTTTCGTGAGTGCTCGAAGTTCTCAATTTGACGGGTGCAGTGTCGTACATCCAGATTAGTTGATTTATACTTCTCGTTTTCATTACGCTCCGTCAAATTCTTTACTTAGCAATCCTGTGAGTGCGAAATAATAGTGAGTTTCTTAATCGAATATTTATCTAATGTATGATGACGTCAATACCCTTTAAAACACTATCTACTCCTCTAATTGCATCACGTCTAGACTTTAGAAGGGAAGCCGTTTCCACCCCCATGTATACTAAATAAAAGGGAGCTTTCGGAAAATTTTCATCATCAACGTCGGTCACAGACTCACAGTATCACTTACACCTGATAACGTCGATTGATTCGATTCTCATTATGTATACTGGAATTTTAGCAATTTATGGGTTGCCTAACAAAAAAAATCAGAGGAAATTCTAATCCGACCAAGAAAAAAAGTTGATAATATTCTTATTGAGTTAAAATATTACCCTGTACTTGAAGATGACAAATCGAGGGCTAGGACGTTTTTGAAAAAGTTTACGGGATTTCGAAATCCAGTGTAATTTCTTCGAATTTCGTTTAATATTGTCCGATTTCTTTTGATTTCGTTTGATATCAAAATTCGATAAAATCCAACGAATTATGAGATTTTTCCGTGATTTCGTCGGATTTTGCAATTTTTCTCGTGATTTTGACAGATTTTGCGATATTTCCCTTGATTTCGTTGGATTTTGAGGTATTTCCATTGATTTTGTCGAACTTTGTGACTTTTTAGTCACATCGTAGTATACGATGAAGCTCTTAGTTTGACCCGAGCCGTCGTCGTCGTCGTAGTAGTAGTAGTGGCCGGGGTTGTCGCTTCGTTATCGTTAGATTTTAGCTTAAAAGGAACTCTATAGTACCTCAACTCACCAATAGGGATAACTGAGGTCGGTTAGAGATTTTATATTAATTAAAATTTTTTCAGGTCAGACCCGGGAATCGAACCCGAGTCGCTCACACAGTAGTAAGACACTCTACCACTGCTGCCATAGAGACTTGGTAGAAAAGATGAGATTTTATGGTTTAGTTTTATCTCTTGGGGTTTTTATATTGATTTTTAAATTTATTTTCTTTTTGCTTTGCGCCATCTATCGGATGGTGCAAAGGTTTAGTCCGACTATTTGATTACGGCTGGGCGCGCCTTTTCCCTCCATTTCCCCCCTTTTTTCCCGTACGGAATTACAGAATTTTTTAAAAAGTACTCAGTATCACACTTAGGTGGCTCTGCAACGTGGAAAAAATATTTTTCTTTATGAAATTATTTTCCTCCTCGACCGGGTTTCGATCCCACACCATCGCACAGAGCTTTCACTCCACGGATTGACGCCTTTACGCTCTCGGCCGTCTAGTCATATTAACAAGCCCGAGTTATGTTGCTTAAACCTAGCATTTCTCTCACGTCGGCGGCCGGCACGTTCCTCTCACGTCTTGCTTAGTTGGGGCAGGGAGGAGGGAAATTTGTTCGAGGCGGCGAGTCTCGCGTTTCCATGGTAGCGCGCCTATACAACTATACATGCCGATAATTGAAATCTCTTGGCGGGAAATTCGCGAATGGTAGATAGGCAGTTTAAAACGGGTAGCGCTACAATTATAAAATACGTCGCGTTTTTAGCATTAGAAGGTTTACAAAATTATTTTAGGAATTGTACTCGTCGGAAAGTCTGAAATATAATAAAAACTAAACACATTTTTAAAGTAAGAGATATTTGATTTGTAAGCCAAAAGAAATTAATAACGTAGTCTCTGGAGAGTGTATCAGGGAAACCTCTGTAACTAAGCAAGTTTATGATATTACCATCTCTGTAAGTGTTCGAATTAAATAAATATATATTTATATTGTAAGTTAATTAAATTAACTTGCAAGTGCTTCTAGACAGACACATTTTTGAGGTTAACCATACCTGTACATTTAATTTGGGAATTTAGGTTTTGGGATTAGATAAGCTAAAGTCTAAAAACTTATTTTTTCTCTTTAAGCGCGTTACAATGTTGGACAAACAAAAATGATAATTTGATGTAATCTTTCTATTAACGTTTGATTACTCAAATAATCCTAATAATAAATTTTACGAAGCACAAGCACTTTTTAAGGTTCTTTTCACTTTTCAGTAACAAATTTTGACAAAGAAAAATTATCATTTAAAGTTTAAATTTGCCTAAAAACGATAATGATAATTTATTTAATTAACTCTTAATTGGGTTCTTTTCAGTTACATATTTTCCAAAGACAAAATATCGTTTCATGTTTATATTTACCTATAAACGTTAATGATAATTTATTTAATAAACTCTTAATTTTAACTAATAAGAGTAATCAATTACTAATCATCACTTATGATCACTAACTTAAAGAAAAAAAGTTCAATATTATTTTTATAAACGTAATCAAAATAAGCATTGCTAACATGATAATTGAAAACCTAATACTACAACTTCACATTAAGTAATGAGTTTAGAAATAAATGTACTTGTTTCTCTCACCAGAAGGAAAACCTCTATCTAGACATCAAGAAACAATATCAATATCATCATCCCATTCGTAAACGCAACAGTTATGAACCAAATTTCAAAATTTGCAAAAAATTATCTTCGAACTCACTTCCTTGCAGATTGCAGACGCTTTTCTATGCCTAGCAGCCTACCGGCCTTTCCCTATTGTAGCGTCATCTACGTACACTACTATTTTAGCAACAATTTGGAAGAAATAATTATTCATTGTTAACTATCTATTAAATTTAGATTTTTAATTATAAATTTTATGTATGAGCAAAACAGTTTAAAATTACTTTGGCATATGTATTAAAATTAGGCCGACATGATGGCGCTAAATAGAGCCTAGATCTGACTTAGATAACCAGCCTTCATTCCGACTCTCAGAGTATTCCACCCCTATTTTTCCTTATAACTACTCCCCCAGTTCAAAGAGTTCGATTTACATGTATAAGCGCGACTTTTGAAGAAAATTCGAAGGAACCGAAAATTAACATTAAGTTTTATGGGAGGAGGTAGGCATTTTTGCCAGATCCTTCCTTTGTCCTATTGATTTAAATGACCTTAAATTGTAGTGAGACTTGTGTTTCAATGTGTTTTATTATACTAAGAAAGATTAAAGCTTTTTTGTGTAAAAATTTGTTTCCAAGGCCAAACTGATGATATCTTCGGATCTACTGATCCAAATGTCCTGAAATTTTATCCTGAGGTGTGTTACAATCTATTCTATTATATTAAATAGGGTAAATATTTGAATAAAAATGAATTTCTAATGCAAAAATTTTAAGTTCAGTATTTCTAATGTAAAAATTGTAAATTCAGTATTTAATCCACAATTCAGTACTTACAACCATTTTCCAAGAAAGAAACCCATCCCCATCCTTGTCCAAAATAGGCCTTTTAGAGAGTAATAGATTATAAAACCAAGACCTCTTGAACCAATATTCTTAGATTTGTAAACGTGCAGAGGGGCAGGTCTCGCGAAACCTGATTAGTTGAATAACACATATAATGAGAACGTTCTGCGTTCGTTACCAAATGATACTGATAAAAAATTATTGCATTAAAATGTAAGGTCTACCTCGCAAGAAGCTTCAGAATGTCATCGAAAAAGTAGAGTACCGCTGCGAGGAATCTTTTTTCTTCTTGGACCTCCTTGACAACTAAGTATAATTTAAAACTATATCTCAAGTAAATCCTGTTTTATTTACCAACAGTAACTGATATTGTGATACTTTTCCCCCACCCTTTCAGTTAGTTTCTTAATCATGATTTTTCTACTCTTCATTGTTTTTCAAAATATGTAATATTTCCAATAAATACAGTTTACAGGCAAATTTAAACTTCAAATAATAATTTTGGTTTTTCAAAAATTGTATGTGAAAAGAGCCTTACAAACTGCCTGGTCCAATTTATTATTAAGGGTTATTTGAGCAATCAGACGTTAATAGAACGATTTTGTTGCGAATACTAATGCTTATAATTTAATCTACAAATTATCATGTTTGTTTATAAAAAATTGTAACTGAAAGTAACCGTTGAAAGTGCTTTGTCGAAACTATCATTAAGTTTATCAAACCGCACAAGAAAGATTTTATTGTGAATACTAATAGGGGATTGTAAAAAAGAAGGAGGTCACGTGAAAGTGTTTTCAGTACTGCCAGATAACTTTAAAAAGAAGGCTGGACATATTTAAAACGTCCTACTACACCCCCTCCTCCGCCCACAATCTTTATTTTTGGTGGGACAAGGTCTAACTGAAAACTTTATTTTGTGGATTTGGGCGCTGCAGATAATTAAACGTTTTAATTTAAAACTGAAGGTGAGTTTTTCTTTTACTGCGTGCAATATGAAGTACGTTTGCATTACATTGATGTTCATTTTTTATAAATAAAGGTCACACTAAAGGAGCGTCTGCTCAAAGGCTCAAAGCAGCTGCACCACGTGACGAAACACTTTTTAGTGCCTTCCCCCTATTTGTTTCCCCTCCTAATCTTTTTTACAATCCCCCATTCAAAAAAGGTTTGTATAATATAAAAACAACTGTAATAGTTTTTGTTAAAGAATTTATTTTAAGGTCAGTTTTTGTTAAAAAAATTATTTTAACGTCAATGATTATATTAAACCAAAGCCATACTAAATTGATTTTGTTCATAATCGAAAGGATATTTGATAAAGAAAAAGAGAATACCGCCAAAAATATTTGCCGGAATCACACCAGTTCAAGCCAATAGAGGGCGCGCCTTGCATAACATGGCCGGGGCCATCTTGTTATTTATGTGCTAATTATATAGATACAGATTTTCCCCGTTTCCTACCGCACTCCTCATGTGTTTCGTTCTCTTTCGGTAGCTCTCGCCATCTATGTTATGTTGGACTCAACGTTTTGGCGGTTAATTCAAATATGGGTTTAGATAGAGCTAACATAGTGTTAAATGAGCGTTATGCGTTTGATCATTTTAGCATTGCTAAAGGTAATTCGAGGGGATAATCACTATAACTAAACTTTCTCTTTCAAACGTTTCTGGGCATAAGTCCTTGTTAGAAATTTATAAGATGCGAGAAGTGTGCATCGGCATTAGTCTATGTTGTAAACTCATCGAGGTGATTATCACTAAAGCTATCTGTTCTTCGATTCGCCGGAATATTAGAATTACAGCATAAGTAAGTTTATACGGTTATAATTTTTATCACTGTTTAGAGTAGGGTATCGAGGGGCTATTAACTCTGATTTTATGCACGGAAATCACTTAAGCATTGTAAAAGATAGCGCTATTCACTCATTAGGGTAAGGTATAGAGGGGCTATTCACTCGTACTATGTGGCTACTATTACGAGCCCTTGAGCCGTCTTGATTATTTTAGATTTCGCAATTTCTTTACTGATTTTATGATTTTGCTTCGGTTTTTGTGAATTCTTTTTTGATTTTGTGTTTTTTTACTGATTTTGAGATTTTGTTACTGATTTCGGATTTTTCATGGAATTTCCAAAATCTGTTTGTTTTCTTTCCGTATTTCTGATATTGTTATTGATTACGGATTTCTCAAGTTGAATTTCACAGGTAGCGTACGGGATTTTGTGAATGACCGACCCCTCGGGACAAATGAATAAAAAACGAAATTCCACTCCACAGTGCTACTGATGATTTCTAGTGTCAATGAGATCCTAGCAGAAATGAAACCAAACACCCAGCGATTCAAATTGAATAAGTTTCGTTTAAACAGTATAGTTTACTTCGTGTGCATCGTGTTTTGCATCAGGCAGTTGGTTTCGTTCATGGCTGACTTCTTTGCATATGAAACGGCCGTTGATGCGGAAGTACTGATACAAAGGATACCAAAACTTCCAGCCATAACCGTTTGCTACAATTCAGCGTAAGTAACAATTTTTATTTCAAATGTGTCAAGTAGTTTGTGCATGTTCAATTAGCTGCGTTGGGCTGTGGAACTCTTAAAACTCATCGTAACTCCTTGGATCTAATCGGTTTTTTTAAAATCGTAAGTAATCCCACCCATAGTTACCTATGTAATATTTCACGAAATAATTGTCAGAGTTTAAAAACGTTCAGATTAATTTATTTTACATTGACATACCTTTACAGTGCGTTTAAGATACGAGGTTGAAATTACTTAACAAAACAAACAACTACGACTGACTCTCCTTCGCGATTACATGCCTAGATCACAGCTCGGAATGATAACAAAAAATTAACGTTATCCAAATCACGTGACTGAACTTAAAACATTTTAAAGTCTAAGATAACAATTCTATATATTTTTGGACCTAAAAATATTCTATTTTTTGTAACAATATTTTACACTCCCCACCGATGGCGAAATGCTGAGTCCATCTTCTTGAGTTCTAACCAATTTCGAGGGGACATATTAGGTTAATTGGACGTTTGACGATGACACTGCTTGGCAGCCGGATTGAACAAGATCGGATTTTCCCGTCTCTGCCCTCATACACCTCTTCGACTCTGACCAATTTCCAGATGTGACGGAGAAGACTATCTTCTTTAAGCAATGCCATCTCGCCAGGTTGAATGACATGAGTTGATGTTCGTCTGGATATTTCGTGTGCTGACTTTAACTCGAGAAGGTACTCTTTCCGCCATTTCGTCCAAAATTGAGACAGTAATTTTGTTGAACGGACTAAACGTTCGTAAAAATCGCCCCACCAGGCAGCACGCTCTATAATGTATTTTCATACGATTCCTTGTTGGCCAAAGAATTCCTTGATCTCGTCGTTTTTTATTCGCTTCCAAAGCAATCTCAACTTCCGATCCGCTCTTTTAAATGATTTTGCGTTATCGCTGTATATGACCTTGACAATGCCTCGCCTTGAAATGAATCTTCGAAATGACAGAAGAAACGATTTAGTCGACATGTCAGAAACCAATTCTAAATGGAGCGCTCTCGTTACACCGCAAGTAAAGAGTGCTATGTAAGATTTGCTCTTTTCCTTCGAATCCTTGGTGTAGATTGGTCCGGCAAAATCGAGACCGGTGACCTCAAATGGCTCAGCTTGTCGTATTCTGTCCGCTGGTAAGGGCGCAGTATCTTTTATGACCGGTTTTACACGAAGTTTCTTACAAATTAAGCATTGGCCGAGTCGTTTCTTGATCTGTTGTCTTGCTTTTATGATCCAGAATCGTTCACGAATTTGAGTTAATGTTGAAGTCGTTCCTAGATGCATCACTTGTTCATGAGCCAGGTCAATTTGCAGTTCAGAAAATCGGTTTCCCCCTGGTAAAATTATGGGGTGCTTTTGGCCAAATGAAAATTCGGAATGTTGTAATCGACCGCCTATACGTATAACTTGGTCGTCGTCAAGAAATGTATTGTATTTCACCAATGAAGAGTTTTTAGGCATGATTTCGTTGAGCTGTAAGCATTTTACAACATCTGGGAAACTTTCTCGTTGAGTCTGTCTAATCCAGTAAATTTCCGCTTGCTTCAGTTCTTCGGCGTTCAGAACTTCGAGATTTCTAGCTTATTTGCGACTTCTTAAATTAGAGATGTAACGAAGAATCCATGCAGTTATTCTATTGATTTTCCTTATTGAACTGTACTTGTCCAATTTTAGCAACGGCTCGCGAGTTTCGACCTTGCAACATTTAGTGAAAGGGCGTCTTGATTGACTCGCAGCTCATGAAGTACTTCGTTTTCATCTTCTGAGGGTTTATTCTTCGGCCATTGAGCTTCCGGTTGTTTGAGCCAAATAGGACCATTCCACCAAATTTCATTTAATATTAAGACTTCAGCGCTTTGTCCTCTGTTAAGATAATCTGCAGGATTATCCACTCAGTTGCAATGATTCCAGGACGATTTGTCGGTCAACTTTTGTATTTCAATTACTCTGCTACTGACGAAAGGTTTCCAATGGGTAGCTTAACCTTTGATCCAATGTATGGTTATGGCAGAGTCGCTCCAAAGGTACATCGTAGGATTCTTGTCATTGAAGTTTAGTTTCAGTCGGTTGGAAAGTCTTGCTCCAATTAGGGCGCCCAGTAACTCTAGTCTTGGGATTGATACTGGTTTGATTGGCGCCACTCTAGATTTAGAGCCTATGAGCCTGACATATATTTGACCATCCTTAGATATGCTTCTTAGATATTTGCAAGCTCCGTATGCCCTTGTGCTCGCATCCGTAAAACAATGTAATTGCAGCGAAGATTCAAGATATTGGATTTCTGATAGCAGGTAGTTTCGTGGTATTCTTAATTCGCTTAAATTTGACAATTATTTACACCAACATTTCCATTGTTGAGTCAGTTCTTCGGGTAATTCTTCATCCCATGTGCATTGTTTTTCCCAGATGGATTGAAAAATGATCTTAATTGTCACAGTATGGGCGTAATGAGTCCCAATGGATCGAATATTCTAGCTGAAGCGCTAAGGACACATCTCTTCGTGTTTTGACGCGATGATAAGTATCCCAGAAGTCCTTCAATGTTAAAGATAAAATGGTCCCTAATCTTGTCCCAAGATAATGCCAGTACTTTAAGTGCACAAGGCGATGAGAATAAGACTTGTTCTTCCTTAGATTCTTGCCAACCTTGTTCCTTCCATTTATATTCAAGTATTCTGAAGTTAGTGTGCCATTTTCTAAGAGACATTCCAGCTTCCGACATAAACTCCTTTGCCTCCTTGGAGTGTCAAAATGCATCGCCGTCACAGTGAGCGCCGGATATCAGATCGTCAACATATAGATCTTTGTTCAGCTTTTCACACGTCTCGCCATATCGTTCCTTATATTTCTTCAAGTGTATTCGGACTGTTCCAGCAAGTACAAATGGACTTGATGTTGTACCAAATACGATTTTTGTGAACCGATACGCGTCTATCTTGAGATTTTCCGTCGACGTTGTCGGGTTATCTGACCATAGGAAGCGGACTGAATTTCTGTCTTCTTTCTTCAACGATATTTGTAAAAAGGCTTGCGCAACGTCGGAAATAATTGCTACTTTGTAGGTTCTGAATCGTACAAGGACATCCAATATGTCAGGATTGAGGTTCGGTCCCGACAGAAGGCAGTCGTTTAGGGACGGACTTCCAAGGTCATGAGCGGATCCATCGAAGACAATTCTAATCTCACCAAAAACATCTCTGTAAAAATATGCCAAGTTGTTTGGCCGTAAAAAGAAGTGAGATCTAAAATACCGCCAAGTTATTATCTCCACGTGAACCAACATTTTATTCGACTTAAAACCTTTCAAGAATGTTTTTCTGACTTGGCCATTTGCATATCAACTTTTCGTTTAATTCCAGATATGGATCGAAATTAAAATATTAAATCAAATTGGTTAAATATTCTTGATAAGCCTTTGTGGTTAAACTTGTAATTTCCGTTATTAACCTTCACGGGTGCAAAGAAGAAGGATGCAAGTTTGGAATGCTAATGGCCAAGTCAGAAAAACATTCTTGAGAAGTTTTAAGTCGAATAAAATGTTGGTTCACCTGGAGATAATAACTTGGCCGTATTTTAGATCTCACTTCTTTTTACGGGCAAACAACTTGGCATATTTTTACAGAGATGTTTTTGGTGAGATTTCACTTCTTTTTGTACGTGCATGTTCTTGTAGATTTATAGAAGTAGGATTATGAAGTGAAATAAACATTTGTACTTTTAGATTTTTATTTGTTCTTTCCAAGAGTTTTACTTGGCTTTGCCTTTTTCAACTTTTTTGCATTCAACTTTCTTTTTTTTTCTCAGGCTGTGATAATTGTTAACCGTATTTCTATTCGAAGAACACAATATTGTGGCAAGTAACACTTTTAATCAACAGAATAGATTTAAGTAAAACTAAATGAATCAAAACACGCTTAGAACCATTTCAGGCGAAATGAAAAGGAAATGAGTAAAAAATTTAATTACTAAAACATTATGTAAAAAACATAAATTTTGCAATAATACGAAAGAATCATATTAGTAAAAAATATTAATATTAAAAGACGAAAAAATTAAATTATAATGTCCTATTACGAGGGGAAATAAATTATAAAACCCCCATTTCAGGGGCTAACAGGGGAAAATTCCCGCTTTTGGGACTTTTTCCTTTCTTTGTATGCTAGGTTCTACTTGTATGCCAAATTTTATCATTCCCGCAACACCGGAAGTGCCCTAGAGGTTTAGATGATGACTCTAATTCTAAACCCCCATTTCAGGAGCTAAAAGGGGAAAACTCCCGCTTTTGGGACTTTTCCCTTTCTTTGTATGCTAAGTCCTACTTGTATGCCAAATTTTATCATTCCCGCAACACCGGAAGTGCCCTAGAGGTTTAGATGATGACTCTAATTTTAAACCCCCATTTCAGGGGCTAAAAGGGGGAAACTCCCGCTTTTGGGACTTTTCCCTTTGCTTGTATGCTTAGTGGTACAAGTATGCCAAATTTTATCATTCTAGCACCACCGGAAATGCCCTAGAGGTTTAGATGATGACTCTAATTTTAAACCCCCATTTCAGGGGCTAAAAGGAGGAAACTCCCGCTTTTGGGACTTTTCCCTTTGCTTGTATGCTTAGTGGTACAAGTATGCCAAATTTCATCATTCTAGCACCACCGGAAATGCCCTAGAGGTTTTGATGATGTGTCAGTCAGTCAGCCAGTCTCATAATGTGTCATTTTCACATAGGATTATCACAGAAACCAAATGAGTTAGAAAGCTGGAAGTTGGAGGACTTCCTAGGATTAACACTGTGCCCTTGAGGTGCAAATATGAGTGGTGTACTATTCCCCAGTACCGAGTTAAGAGGGGGTCAAAATGAGGCTGAAATGTTTCGGGTAAAGGATTGCTGGAAGTGCACGACAACTTGGCGGGTGCACTGCAGTGCACCCAGACCTTCGTTGTTAATCGATCTTCTTTGATTATAGGTTCCAGTATCTTTAATATAAGAATTGCAACGTGTTTATACGTCCACCATATCGCCCTTTTTCTTTTCGACGGAGGTCCCAGCCAACGTAAGTTTTGGAACGAAAACCAAGGAGCATAGATACCACTACGATATACTGTAAGGTTGTATGTCCATAAACAGGCTAATCCATTCTATGCGCAACGACAGAATCTTGTTGTTCGCGATTTTTACCATTAGCTCTATGGCCAGTTTCATACTTCCCCTCCGAAGGGCGGTTATTATGAACTCCTGATATTACTAACCAAACTTGACCAACCCAAACCTAACCTAACATAACAGTAATGTTTTGGAAAAGGCATATTATTTGAGAAGTCAATGAAGCTAAACATCAATATTTTGGAAAAGGCGTACCATAGTTAAATGGTTTATAAAATATTATTAATCTAACTTAACCAAACCAAACCTAACCTAACATAACAGCAATGTTTTGGAAAAGGCATATTATTTGAGAAGTCAATGAAGCTAAACTTCAATATTTTGGAAAAGGCTTACCCTAGTTAAATGATTTATAAAATATTACTAACATAACATAACAGTAATGTTTTGGAAAAGGCATATTACTTGAGAAGTCAATGAAGCTAAACATCAATATTTTGGAAAAGGCGTAGCATTGTTAAATGATTTTTAAAATATAATTAACTTAACTTAACAAAACCAAACCTAACCTAACATATCAGTAATGTTTTGGAAAAGGCATATTATTTGAGAAGTCAATGAAGCTAAACATCAATATTTTGGAAAAGGCGTACCGTAGTTAAATGATTTATAAAATATTATTAACCTAACATAATCAAACCTAACCTACCTAACCCTAACTCAGAATTACTGGGGAATATTTTCCTTTCGAAGTTTTCAGCCATTCGACTACCATATTTAATAAATTACACTGATCAACAGTCTCTTATATACTAATTTTAAAATATTGCTTTTTTAATGGAAAATACGAATTAATAAAACGGGTATGTTATTTGTGCCAAATTCCTGTGTTATCGCCTTTTGTGGCAAAGGGAATTGGGAGAAATACATTTGGGTGAATCAGGAATATATGATTTAGGTTAAATTCTTCTGATCGGGACAAATTCGATTGGGTGAAATTACTAAACAAAACAAACAACTAGGACTGAAGGCCCGTTCACATTACCCAACTTTAGTCAGCTGACAAACCATAGACTTGTCAGGCCGACTTGTCACCCAATTTAGTCTAGTCAGGTCACTCGTTCACACCACCCAACCAGTCGGGCCGACTACCTTTGAAATAAGAGGGCGTAAAAAGCGGTACATAATAATAAAAGTGATTTGTTTTGGATTAAAAATGAACTCATATCTTGAAAAAATTTGACTACTTTACGCGCATCAAAACTATTCCCACTAAATTTCTGCAGTTTAGAGCATAATAAAGGTCAATAACATCGGAAGTAATATAGTAGGGAAGCTTCTTATATTACTTCTGTTAATATTCAATGAGGAACAACCATCAAAACGTAATTCTTAACCCATGTTAAAAAATGGCCAAGGCCCGAAATAATTTTTCAGGCTTTCATGGACAATTAAATAATGGCCGATACTCTTGGTTCTCTCTCTCTCGAGCTGAAAGAAAACCAGCACGTGTCCCATGACGTAATAGCCAAGGCTTATTGTGATTGGTTTGCTTCCTCTCTGACTTTAGTCGGCCCGACCCGGCCCCGACCCGACTCCAATCGAATACCTACCCGATTAAAATCCGAGCTTGAACCTGACAATAGTACGGTTGGGGGAAACATTCATATTGCCTGACAATCTGGCCTGACTGGTCAGATCGGCTTTGTCAGATGACTAAAGTTGGGTAATGTGAACGGGCCTTGAGTTTAATCTGTACTTTGCAACTAAATTAGTTGGACGCGCAAAATTTATAATGACAATTAAGCTAGCTAATTGCCCTACCAATTTGATTATCCGCAGTTAAACGACGTAAGTCCTAGAATGACTTTCTTTATTACTTAACCCAATCAAAAAAGTCTTAAGTTCCACAGTTTAAAGGTAAACCACGTAATTCGGAGCAGGTACTTAAAACTATTAAAAACAATACTTAAACTTTGTTTTTCTTAATGAAACAAAAATTGGCGCCCACTTTAAAAATGAGGCTTTCATTTAAGACCGTTTTCAAATCTATCAAACGTATAGTTATTTTTGTAAGGGTAGTTACAAAATGGGTAAGTTTGGAAAATTTCCCATGTTATTTCTATGGAGATTCTCTAGTTTTTCGCCAAAATCTGTGATTAATTTTATGGAAATGAAAACCACCCTTAGCAACTTTATGCTTTATAAAATAAACTATTGGATGGATCATCTTGAAATTATATAAAAAAAGGACTTGGTTTGCCCAAGCCTGAAAAACAAAACGATAAGAGTTTTTTCCAGTTGACTGAAGCGCGGATATTTTATTTTTCTATATAATTTTAAAGACAATCCGTATTTTACTACTCTTTAGAATTTAATTCAATCCCCTGATTTTACTGGTAATGGATTTATTTCCTATAAATTAATTGAAATAAAAAATTACTTATCTCAGATTTTTCAACAATTCCATTTTCGTAAAATTTATCATGAAAAATCTGAGATAAGTAATTTTATATTTCAATTAATTTATAGGAAATAAATCCATTACCAGTAAAATCAGGGGATTGAATTAAATTCTAAAGAGTAGTAAAATACAGATTGTCTTTAAAATTATATAGAAAAATAAAATATCCGCGCTTCAGTCAACTGGAAAAAACTCTTATCGTTTTGTTTTTCAGGCTTGGGCAAACCAAGTCCTTTTTTTATATAATATCTGTTCCTTCAGTCTGCATTTGTATTAATCTATTATAAAACAATTTTTTGCCTGAAATGCGAAATTTTTGACTTCTAGGACGAGGTTAAAAATGGTTCTACACTTCTACTAATTCTTATAAGATACGGCTCACAATTCGTTTTAGAACCCGAGCTTAATAGTCAACTTCAAAACCAACCTCCTGCCACGATTTTTAAACTATCAAATCCGTATCTTTTACAGTCCACTCTACGATTACAATTATCCATGACATTGCGTTCACTGCCCTTGTACGTTTACAGTGAGTGGCACCGTGGCCAGTTATTTTAATTAAAATACCTAGGCCACAGGTCCAGTTTTAAAAAAATCCTTATTTCCAACACTGATCCATCTATGCTTATGCCTTACTGAAGGCTACAGTGAAATATCCATGAAGCGTAAGCTTCTATTATAAATCCATGGCCCAAGTAAGGCAACTTAAGCCTTGGTCGAAACTAACATCTAAAATATAAATTAAAAAGGTATCTTAAGTATAGAATTTCAACCGAGACACATAATTAAACGAAAAATAGACCCGCCAGAGAAATTTTTAATAAATATAGTGTTATATTTATTGAAAAATATCAAGTTAAAGTTTCAAGGCGGTGAAAGGGCAAATTAGCGTCGTCTACTGTAGAGTAATGAACAATTAGCGTCGTCTGCTGTAGAATAATCTTTTGAGGTACTTACATTTTTAATTAAATTAACATACTTAGACTTAATTAATTTTGATGAAACTTGAAAAAGGCACACCTTGAATAGTTACTTGTTAATTTGAAAGTATTCCGAAACGTAACTTCGCTTTAGTTTTTAAATGATTCGATGTACAGGAGCACCAAAAACCCCATGTTATTCCTATGGGAAAATCGGCGAAAATCTGTGAATTTTCATTTAACATTACGGGAGGGTGTGGGATCTTATCTAGAAGGGCCTACCGGCCCTCTAGAATTACAACCTTCATATAATGTCTTTGAGGAGGAAACCGAGGAGATGTCATCGTCTCAAATGTGGAAATGGGGTCAGTTTGAATATTTTTCTCAGTGGTGTCAAACACACTTTGGGTCCATTTATTACACATTTCCCCTTGACTTGTTTTCAATAAACACATATATATATATATATATATATATATATATATATATATATATATATATATATATATATATATATATGTTAGTTAACAGTATAATTATTACTGTGAAAAAGAGGGTTGGGGGTCGCAATAGCGTAAGAACAGGCCTCAAAAACTTACTGCAGTTTGTCAAGTAGGAATGTGACAAATTTATCATTTTGTGATCCTATACCCCACCGATTCTTCTCTGTTGTCCATCTTTGAAAAACTGCATTACTGAGCTTTATTCTATGGATAGGTTCTGCAAAACATAATGGATTTCTAATTTGTCAGTCAGTAATTGGTTTAGTTCAATTTTTTTACCTTTATTCGCCATAGTAAGTTTACTTATAAATGAATTTCCAAAAGTTTCCTAAGCCTTCCTGTGATATTTTCCTGAACTACAAAAAAATTTCTAATATTTCAGTTAGTGTTATCATAGCCCACTTGATCACGCTGGCTGCACGACCCTAAAAATGAGAATAACATAGGTTCGGTCTAAAATTCAAACCCGTCTGGTTTTAACATGGGCGTCTATGGAAGGGGACCAGTTTTATCAACGTTTTTGACAATATTAGTGCAGATACTGGTTCAAATCTCTTGAATTTTTAATGAGACGTGTATTGAAAGGTTTGATATTATCCTGTAAAATTTAAAGTCTTCGGCTATAATAGTTTTTTTATAAAAAATAAAAATCATCACATAGTAGAGAAATTGAAGGATTTATTTCTCTACTATGTGATGATTTTTATTTTTTATAAAAAACTATTATAGGGTCAGCAGCCCTAATTTGGAACACTTTTCTTAAAATGGTCATAAATTAAGTTTGTGAGCTTCAAATGAATATTTTAAGGGCTTATTTGGAAGATTGAAAATCCCTCTATCCATATAACACGGCCTTAAGACTCTATCATAAAATCCAGAGAAGATACAAGCATAATTAGACAACCTCATATTTCGCATAATTTATTTTTTCCAAAATGAAGGGAAAGTTCTCCCATGGGTCTCGGGAAATGAGCTTTCACGGCCGATGGCAAAAACATAGGCTTACGAAAACAATTCCATTGAAAACTTCGGATCTTTCTCTTCAAATTAAACACTTTAAACGCCAGGTTAGGCCTAAAAATTATTGAGAAAACTCGAATTGAAAATATGTCCTCATTTGCCTAAAATGGAACACCCCGAAACACGGAAATTTACTTTATCTTTTTACATCCATAACTAATGTTTTACTATTTAAAGGACAACAAAAAGACCTTAGAAAATGCGTTGATTCATTACCTGTCTAATAATGTTGGTCCCGTAAGCGTAGATTAAAATGCAGAAAACATACGTGAATTATTAGCCCAGTATCGAGATTTAGTCATAAACGTGATGCCAATTTTAGTTGATTTAGCATTTTGGTCGAGTGATATTTGGTTTAACTATACTTTCAAACACCGTATCATGACTCACTTGATGTAAAATGTAGATTCGACAACTTTTTCGCCACAAAAACTTAACAGTTTAGGTTACTTTGATCTAACTTTGTAATTATTTCATTCGAAATACCATTAGAGTGCATTTAATTTGCAATGTTTAACCGTAATGAACATGAGAGCGCGCCAATTTTTGGAGCTCTAAGCAGATGACACTCAGTGCCCTTTAAAATATATGTACAGGTATAAAAGGGTAAGCGTTGGTCGCTAGATGGTCGTAGCATCGCTAACAAATTATATTTGCTTATTATTAGTTAGAAAAACTCAGATTTTTTTGTATTTAAAATAGGGTGTTCCAATTTAGGACGGGGGCGTTCCAATTTAGGACGGACCGTTCCAAGTTAGGGCTGAAATCGACCTTTTCTAAAACCCATTTTGCAGGAAAAGTATGCGTCTTAGCAATCTGAAAATGGGTGCAATAGATCGGCAATAGTTCAAACTTTATGTGTTGGTCTGCTTGTTCACTTCAGTAACTTATTTGGTACTGAAAAATCTGACTTTCCAAAGAGTTCGAGAAAGTGTTGCAAGATGGGGTACTGCCCATATACCTTAAAAGAACGGCCTTTTTCTAAATATAAAAGGGAAAAAATATATATAAAAAATAAATGATTTCTTACTACAAAATGATTAGCATTTAATTAGTCTTAAAAACGAGGGCTACTGCGCCATCCGCCATTGATTTAGTGGCGTCTGCTAAATCGAACCTCTTACCCCTTACCCTCTCTCGGCGTGTGAGAATTCAACCAATCCCGTAGGGGTGAGTGCTTCGATTTAGCAGACACCACTAAACAAATGGCGGATAGCGCAGCAGTCCTTCATTGTTTTAAGACTAATTAAATGCTAATTATCATATTGTAATAATATAATATATAATATATAAAATATATTATATTATATATATTATATTAAGGTATAATGTTATGTTACCTCCAATTTTCCTTTAAGTACTCCAACTTAACTTTAAGAAATTCTCCTAAAACTTTAATGAATAATTTGCCTTAAAAATTGTTCATCGTGGTTCTATGGCGGAGTGTATGAATTTTAAAACTACTTAGTTTTAGGATACCCACTACGTCAATAAATTTGCAAATGTATGCAAAGTCATGAAGCTGTTTTGTTGGATCAGATATAAAATCGCGGGTTTAATATCCTTTACACCGGCTTAAGTCTCAACTGGTCACCTTCCAAAAGGTGCAAAGCATATGTATATTAATAAGAGTGGTCAATAACATTAATATTTATTAAGAAAATTAAAACGCGTTGAACAATACATTTAAATAAATCTCCTTACAAAGTTTTAAATTACTGAGTGGTGTTTTGGATGTTGATGTGTGATGAAACTAATCTTCTTGTACTGGCATAGTCACAAAGATCACATTAGAAAGGTTTTTCGGCATTGTGAATGCGTTGGTGTTTGTTCAAACAGCTCTTCCTAATGCTGGCATAGTCACACTGATCAAATTTCAATGGTTTTTCACAACTGTGAATGCGTTCATGTCTGGCCAAATCACCCTTTCGCTTACTTGCATAGTCACACTGATCACATTTGAACGGTTTTTCTTCACTGTGAATGAGTTGATGTGCGCGCAACGTACACTTCAGCCTACATTTATAGTCACATAGACCACATTGGAAGGGTTTCTCACCACTATGAATGCGTTCATGTCTGGTCAAATTTCTCTTACGCTTACTTGCATAGTCACACTCATCACATTTGAAGGGTTTTTCACTACTGTGAGTGAGTTGATGCGTGATCAAATGACTATTCTCTTTGCTAGAAAAGTCACACTGATCACATTTGAATGGTGTTTCACCACTGTGAGTGCGTTCATGTTTGTTCAAATCATACTTCCGAGTACTTGCAAAGTCACACTGATCACATTTGAAGGGTCTTTCCCCCCTGTGAATGCGTTGGTGTATTTTCAAATCATACTTCCGAGTACTTGCAAAGTCACACTGATCGCATTTGAATGGTTTTTCACCACTGTGAATGCGCTTATGACTGATTTGATGACTGATCAAATGAGCACTCTCTGTGGTTACAAATTGACACTGATCACATCTAAAGGGATTTACACCATGGTATAGACGTTGATGTCTAATGAAACAATGCTTCCACACACTACCAAAGTCACAATGCTCGCATTTGAAGCGTGTTTCAAGACTATGTGTCATGCTTTTATGCGCGATAAGATAATGCTTCCGTGTGCAGGCATGGTCACACTGATCACATTTGAAAATCTCTTCAACGTTCCTCTTTCGCATTTGAAGTTCTTGATCATTCTTAGAATATTCGCATCGAGTTGTAAGTTCATTCTTGGACTTTTCTACAGAACGAAAATTAACCCATCAATATAAGTTTATATCGAAGTCAGCACAAAAAGCTGAACCCTCTTTTAATTTGTGTCCCCTGTGTCTCCTTGATACAAATTTCTCAGATGATATAAAGTTCGGTTTGTTTTCAAAATCTAAAAGGTTAAAATGTCCGAAGTTTTAGTGCATTTTTGTTAAAATTTTTTCAGTAAACCAGGACCCCCAGCCGAATTTCGAAAATATTTATAGGAATTATAGGTATTTTTTCATGAAAATATAGGAATTTATAGGACGATTTTCCAGAATTATAGGGTTATATAGGACACTAAAAAAATGTGAGCTAGCAAACGACAACTTAATAGATAACCTATTAGCTGCCCACAGGCCCAACACATAAAGCTCACCAGAACCATAATATACCGAGGCATTTTTAACTAGTTAAGCGAAGGGAGCTCAGCAATTTCGGTGTCTAGTATCTCGATGACTGAACTAAATTTTGATAAATTTGAGGCTAAACTATACCGAAACTTCGAAAAATATAGGAAATTATATGATAATATAGGTCAGGTTCAAAAATATACAATTTTGTAGGAATTATAGGACCCCTGGATCCCCTGTAGTTTGGACACTGATCAGTGTTATTTAAATTTTTCCCATTCTAATACCCTAAATGGAGTTAATTAAATTTAATAAATAATGAATTTTGAAAATGGCGGATTACATTTAAAGGAAAAGGGAAGATAACATAACTTTATACTTTAAAACAACGGCCTTTTTCTAAATATAAAAGGAACAATATTAAAAAAAATAATAAATGATCTCTTATTACAAATTAATAATTAGCATTTAATTAGTCTTAAAAACGAGGACTACTGCGCAATCCGCCTTTTGTTTAGTGGTGTCTGCTAAATCGAACCTCTTACCCTACCTCTCTCAGCCAGTGTGAATTCAACCAATCCCGTTACTCCCGTAGGGGTAAGTGGTTCGATTTAGCAGACGCCACTAAACCAATGGCGGATGGCGCAGTAGTCCTTGATTGTTTTTAACACTAATTAAATGCTAATTATTTTGTAATTCTTTCATTTATATTTATATTTAGAAAAATGCCGTTCTTTTAAGGTATAATGTTATGTTACGTGATATTTTCCTTCAAATCATGAAGTTTTTACAATAGGTGCCACCTGGTGCCACAAAAGTTAAAACTAGTGCGATTATTGAAACAAGGTAAAACGATAGTCTTAATCAGAACATTTAAGGTTGTTTTTACAACTGATTCTGCATAATAATGCTCTTAGCACGATATTTTTAGATTGAAAATTGTCGGTTATTGCAAGATATCCCAGACCAGTTTTGGTGTTCAGTTGCTCACCATGCAGACCTTACTTCATAGTTTTTGGTTTATTGGTATCACCATAAGTTTATAAGATGTGTCCCATAAGTATGAGTACAGTTCCTATACTTCGTAATGCCAGAGACTTAATGAGAGCTAGTTCGAGAACGACAAGCGAGAATTGACTACACTCCGTTAATTTTGCAGTTCATCTTCCTATTTAGTCTGTATTAATAGCCTTTGACAGCGCCAAAACCAGGCGTCGCTTTACGAGAATCTATGACCTACGTCACTTCATGATTGACAAGCTCTCACTCTCAGTAACAAGTGAGAAACTTGTGGGACATGTCTTATGAACTTATGGTATCAATGCGCGAAACATGATTCGATAGGCTAGGTACTCACACTATCTAAGAATAAAATTACTTACCAATTTTCGAACTAGCAGACGAATAGTTTGACGTGCAAGGTTCAAGGGCATCTAAGTTGGACACTGAAGTATCGTTTTCAAGTTCAAGCGGTATGTCCGGTAAGTCGCTTTCCAGATCAACCGGGGTCAGTTCAGGTGAACCGCAGCTAGGTTCAATATCTCCATTTTCATGAAGCTTATTTTTAGATTCCTGTGCTTCTAGTTTTTCAAACAAAGATTCTATAATTGAATCGATCTCCAAATTTTTTCAAGGGACAATTCCAAATGTTTTTGACTTAGACATTCAGTTGAGGAACTCACTCTTTCTTGGACAGCGATGTAATATCCCGATTTTCTCTGTTTGTCAAGGACCTTTGACACGGAAAATTTTAATATAATAAAAATAAATGTAAATCAAGATTTAGCATTGATAAGTTTAGTACAACAGAATTCTAAGTCGAAGCTTAAAAAATGTACTATGTTAATAATTATGTTATCATAAATTTTATTATGATCATGGTTAAGTGATTTTTTACCTATTCTTCTGCTAAGACCAATCTGGATAGTGAAACACCCAGGAAATATCTCAGAGTGATTTTAAAATTACAATTATGTTGAGATTTTATGCACAATTTGAAATACATATTTTCCAGGCATCTAGGATTCCTACCGTTATTAATAGAAGGAGATCAGGCGACTAAGAGCGAAAAATTGTCTGCTATTTTACTCTCTAAGTCGCCTGGTCTCCTTGTTTTAATGGTAGCAAATCTCCATTCCTGTAAACTATGTATAAGCACCTCCGGCCAATCGCGTAACGCCCTGTCTTCTTGATAACAAAATTTTCGTGGCACGCTCCATGCCGAATTAGATTTAGCGCGAGATTTGATAAAATTGCGCGAGATGTAGAGCGTGTAATGTGAAATTTTGATAACAGTAATGCAAAACGTTATGTGATTGGTCGTAGGTGCTTATTTCAAATTATCCATAAAATCTCAACCTAATTTGAATTTTAAAATCATATAAAGGTATTTTCTGAATGTTTCATTATGCAGACTGGTCTTACAATTAGTAGTAGAATCGATAAAAAATCGCTTGATTTTCTACTTCACACTCCTTTTAACAGAAGCTTCCGAGCACGTGCACGGGTGGCAGTTGAAAAAGAGCCACGAGCTCGAAAGTTTCTGTTAAATATTTTGAACTTTTATAATAAAGATCTCTTCAATTTTTGATTAAACTCTATAAAAATAATGTTATCAATTATCACCTACACTGTTATGATTATTTTCCTCTTTGAAGAAGTAGTAGTAGTTTCCCCTTTCATAATTTCATTTACCGTTATCTCTAGCAGACAGTTTTAATCAGTGTTGCCAATGTTCAAACTGTCAATTTCCCGCCTGACGACCCAAAATTTCCCGCCGACGGTCATTATTTCCCGCAACTCTTTTTAGAGCAAAATTGACGTAAGTTTTACGTTTTCAGCCGCACTACAATTTAAGTAAGCATTGTGAAGGTGTTGCCTGAGAAGCACCAGGGAGAGAAAGGGAGATGCCGCGTGAATAGCGCGAGGTGTCTCTCTTTTGGGTGGGGGAAGTAAATTTCCCAGCCAACGGGGGTAGTATCGCCCGGGCCACCGCGAGCGCTACTGCGCAAAATCCAAAGTTTTTATCTCATGTAGCGACTATTCGCGCATGCTCAATGATCCACCGAATGACCCAAGGTAGAGAGAGAGAACATAGTATTTCATACCCCCGTTTTCAACCCCTACCCGCTAGATACGAGTTCTGTTAGCATAAGGCGGCTTCTCCCTTTCCTCCCTGGAAGCACTAAATACTAAACTATAAGAAAGGTCCCATTTGGGGGACCAAAACTATGAAGGAAACATTTCTGGTCGGTTGGTAAAAATCGGATGCGCCAAGCCAAAAGATTAAAATTTTACCAAATGTTTAAAAAAATATGATCAAAACCCCACGGTCATTGAAATTCCCACCAAATCGATTGATTTATCAAAAAAACTACCTTTTTCCCGCCAAAGCCAAAATACCATCGAAATTTCCCGCAAAACGGGAAATTTCCCGCACATTGGCAACACTGGTTTTAATTTTTGACCCCAGCGCCTGGGGCGTGTGTTGGAAATTAGAGATACTACCGGTTGTTTTTTATCTATATCCAGATTCTATTTTCTATACTTGTGTTTTTTATGCATCGCGGTCATTCTTGTAATCTTTATTTTTTATCGCGATGCCTTAACTATATAACCGGATAACATTCCGATATAGTTTGTCAGTTCAGTTTTTCAGTCCCCAGTTATCAGTTCTTAGATAGCTGTGTATTGTTCCCGGAAATTAATACTAATGTTTTAATTAAATTAATAAAGAGTTTATAACCAGTTAAACCCAGAGTCGTTCTTGCGTCAAACAACAACAGGTTATGGGCCCAGCACGCTTCCACTGCGCAGAGGTTTAGAAGTCATAAGAAGTTCAACGCCGGGAAGATTATCCTTGAAGGTGCGGAGTCAGACGGAGAATGGCCGGAAATCACCTGGGACGAATCGAGACGTTAACTAAGGATAATTATGATACCTGGAAAATGCAAGTGGAAGCCCTGCTTCAAAAGAACGATCTCTGGGAGTACGTAGATGGAACTTCAACGAGGCCAACTCCGGTGCGGGGAACGGAAGGCAACGCCCAGGCGGTCGCTACCTGGGACAGTAATGATCGGAAGGCAAGAGCGGACCTAATCTTGTCGATCAGTCCGTCGGAGTTGAAGCAAGTAAAGAATTGCACGACCTCACGGGAACTATGGCAGAAGCTCGAATCCATCTACCAGTCCAGTGGACCTGCCCGGAAAGCCACGCTGCTGAAGAAACTGACCCTCAAGAAAATGAAGGAGGGAGAAGATGTCCGGGATCACGTCCGAGAATTCTTCGACGCAGTAGACAAGTTGGCTGACATGGGAGTAGCTGTAAACGACGACCTACTGGCCATTATGTTGTTATACAGTCTACCAGAATCGTACGAGAACTTCCGGTGCGCAATAGAGTCCAGGGATGCGTTACCTGATCCGGAAGCCTTGAAAATAAAGATCCTGGAGGAATCGGATGCCAAGCAATCTAGGGAAGACGAACCCGTGCAGAATGCGATGATGGGCAGTAACCACTTTTCCCGGAAAACTGCAGAAAGGGGTAGAGGAAGAAGCTTACGTGGACGAGGAAGCACGACCTTTAAGTACAAGTGTCATGGATGCAGGAAACCCGGCCACAAGGTAGCCGATTGCCCCGACAGAGACAATGGTTCAGGCATAAGAACCAGAAAGAAGGAAAACGCCCATCATGTACTGGCAGAAAATTTGGCCGAGAAAGAATTCGCATTGCACCTGAAAGCTGATCACGATTCCTGGTGCCTGGACAGCGGAGCCACCTCACATATGACTTCCAGCAGAGACTGCTTCAACGTTTACGAAGTGACCACGAAGTCTTTAAACCTGGCCACTGCTGAGTCAACGAAGATACGAGGTGTTGGCGAAGTAAAAGTACACGCAACGAATGGCAGCGACAATCGAATTCTTCGCCTGGAACGAGCCCTTCATGTCCCGGATTTAAGAACAAATCTCCTATCCATTGCCAAGATGACAGACAAAGGACATGAGGTCACATTCAAGAAGTCGCAGGCCTGGATTAAGACGGCAACCGGGGAAGTGATTGCAGTTGCTGACAGAATTGGAGATCTTTATTTCCTGAGAAAGGCTGAAGAAACGGTCCATGCAGTGCAAGCGGAAATAAAGCCTAGAAGCAACCTGGAGAAGTGGTATTTCCAACTCGGTCACTTGAACGAGAGAAGTTTAAAGGAAATGGCCCGGAAGAATTTGGCTACGGGACTCAACATTGAAAAAGATGGGAGTCTGGGAATCTGCCAAATCTGTATCAAAGGAAAGCAATCGAAGGAGCCGTTCCCGAAAGCCGAAGATAGCCGAACCTCGCATGTCCTGGAAATAGTACACTCTGACGTATGCGGGCCGATGAGAGTAACGTCGATGAGCGGAGCCAAGTACATCGTCGTTTTCACTGATGATTATTCCCGGTGGAGTGAAGTCAGCTTTTTAAAACACAAGAGCGAAGTGTTGAAAGCCTTCAAAGAATTCAAGCAACGAGCTGAAGTGGAAACCGGGAGAAAAATCAAGACGTTGCAGTCCGACAACGGAACCGAATACTGCAACAATGAATTCGACAGATTCCTGAAAGACTCTGGGATAAAAAGAAGACTCACCGTACCATACACCCCGGAACAGAATGGCATTGCTGAAAGAAAGAACAGAACACTCCTGGATATGGCCCGATGTATGATGATACAAGCGCAACTTCCACCATCATTCTGGGCAGAAGCGATGGCCACGGCTAATTACATTCGAAACCGTTGTCCTTCCCGGAGCATAAATGGAGAAGTACCATTTACCAGATGGACTGGAAAGAAGCCATCCCTGCAACATTTGAAGATTTTCGGCGACAAAGCTTTGCTGTTGGACGAAAATAAAAGGAAGGGGAAGTTTGCAGCCAGGAGCAAAGAATGCGTTTTCATCGGCTATTCTGAAGTCTCGAAGGCCTATCGACTATGGGTTCCGTCCGAGAAGCAAATTTACCGAAGTCGAAATGTCAAGTTCCTGGGAGAATTTAATAAACAAGGCGGATATGATGATTTCGTCACTCCAGAAGTCAACTTGAAATACGGAAGCAAAGCTAAAGGCGAAATCGAAGTCCCGGCCACTACACACGCGGCAAAACCGTCAGGCGGAGAAGAACTCAAAGAAGTCAAAAAGGAGTTCAAAGATGAAATCCCGGAAGAATCTAATTCCCAGGAAAACGACGACGTCTTTGAAGAACCGTCAGAAACCCTCGTTCTGAAGAAAGGTCCCGGAAGACCGAAGAAAAGAAGAACTGGAGTACCCGGACGACCGAAAAAATCGTTCAACATGATTCCGAGCGTCTCAGAAGAGTCTACTGAAGAGGCTACTGACGAGCAAGAAACCCTGTCCGATGAGTCAGCAAACCTAGCCATCTTGTCAGAACCTTTGTCCATGAAGCAAGCCCTGGCTTCTCCGTACGCGAACGATTGGAGGAAAGCAGTAACGGAAGAGTTAGTTTCGCTTATCAAGTGCGAAACCTGGGACATCGTTGAATGTCCGGAAAACCAAAAGGTCCTTGGAAATCGTCTCGTCTTCCGAACGAAGTACTTACCCAGCGGAGAAGTAGAGAAAAGGAAAGCCAGGCTCGTAGCGAAAGGTTTTGCCCAGAGACCAGGGATCGACTACCAAGAGACGTTCGCACCCGTCATTAGATCCAGCTCAATAAGACTGCTTATGGCCCTTGCTGTGGAAATCGGTTTGAAAGTCCACCAGATGGATGTCGTCACGGCCTATCTTAATGGCGAACTCGAGGAGGAAATATATATGGTCGTCCCGGAAGGATTAACAGAATCTCTCGAAGAAATCGTCAAGTCAACCCGGTTCGACAAGTCAATCATTGCCAGAGCAAAGAAATGGACCAGGGACCTGGAAGTAGAGGGACATAAAGTCTGTCGTATCAAGAAATCCCTCTACGGCTTAAAACAATCGGGCCGCCAATGGTACAAGAAGTTACATCAAAGACTTTCGGAAATTGGAATGACACCATTGAAGAGCGACCCCTGCTTATACGTTTTAAGAGTCGCGGAAGATATTGTGATCATTGGAGTCTATGTCGACGATCTGATCCTTGCAAGCAACAACCCGGATTGGATGACTGAAGTAAAGATTGAACTTGGGAGAAAATTCGATATGAAGGACCTGGGGCCAATCCATCACTATCTCGGAATGGAATTTCACCAAGATCTAAAACAAAATACCATCCGGATTTCCCAAGCGAAATATGCAGAAACGGTCCTGGAACGTTTCAACATGCAAGATTCCAAAACAATAGCGACTCCAATGGATGCCAACAACAAGTTGCAAAGTCCAGAACACCCAGTAGCAGAAGAGATCAGTCGTATCCCGTATCAATCTCTGGTCGGCTCTCTCATGTACCTGGTAGTGTCATCACGACCGGATATGGCGTATTCAGTCAGCGCATTGAGCCAGTTCAACACAAGTTATGACGAAACTCATTGGATTGCCGGGAAAAGAGTTCTGAGATACCTGAAGGGAACTCTTCATCATGGGTTGCTTTATCGGAAGACCGGATTGCCAATCCAAGGTTTCGTTGATGCAGACTATGGAGGCTGTCCGAAAGATAGGAAGTCATATACTGGATATGTCTTCAAACTAGCCGGCGCTGCAGTATCCTGGGAAGCCCGGAAACAGCGAACCGTTGCCTTGTCTAGTACAGAAGCAGAATATATGGCAATGTCCGAAGCAGCCAAAGAAGCCATATATCTCAGGGGACTTCTCAATGAACTTGGAGTATCAGTTCCGGCGATCGAGCTGTACAACGACAACCAGGGTGCCCAGAAACTCGTTCAGAATCCTGTTTTCCATGCCAGAACGAAGCACATTGATATCCGGCACCACTTCATTCGAGACACCTACGACCAGGGACATATAGCCTTGCGGTATCTACCAACAGAGGAAATGCCAGCTGACATCTGTACGAAGAGCCTGTTCCGTCCGAAGCACCTCTTCTGCGTCAAAGCCCTTGGACTGGAAATAATTAAATGACCACCCCCTGGATAGAATATTGAAACCACCGATATTAAGAGGGACTGTTGGAAATTAGAGATACTACCGGTTGTTTTTTATCTATATCCAGATTCTATTTTCTATACTTGTGTTTTTTATGCATCGCGGTCATTCTTGTAATCTTTATTTTTTATCGCGATGCCTTAACTATATAACCGGATAACATTCCGATATAGTTTGTCAGTTCAGTTTTTCAGTCCCCAGTTATCAGTTCTTAGATAGCTGTGTATTGTTCCCGGAAATTAATACTAATGTTTTAATTAAATTAATAAAGAGTTTATAACCAGTTAAACCCAGAGTCGTTCTTGCGTCAAACAACAACAGCGTGCCATAGCCAACTCGATCATGCGCTCGCGGACACAAGCTGCTCGCAGTCGCAGCGGCTACCCGGCTAGCTACGAGACTCTCGTAACGAGAGCTAGCTGCTTCCGACCGTTGCCTACGCTATATCAAGGCCCGAGTACGGCGCCCAATTTCCATTGAAAAATTGACAATTTAAGTCGCCGTTTTTTCCCACCAGGAGCGCTTGTAGCAGGACCTGTCTGACGTCATATTATTTGAAATACTTATTTTCCCGCGCTAGAAAAGGCGAGACGGGCGAGTAGCTCCCGGCAGTGATGCCAGATTGAGGGAAATTTCCCATATCTGGGGAAATTTTGACTCCTAAAAACGGTAAAAAGGGAAAAGGGAAATTCCACCAAAAATTTGCTAAATCTGGGGAAATTCCATGGGAAGAAATATTTTATTCAAAACCTACAATCTCAACATAGAAAATTAAACAACTTCATCAAATTGATCTATTAATTACGTTGGATTCTTATTAGATGGCAACCCTGCTACTGTTTTTAGTAATTTCCAAACATTGAATTACCGAAAGTCGTCTGCTAAATAACTGACCCATTGTAATCGTTACGAAAATACATCGCCAAAAACAGTTGTCAAGCTATAATTCTATCATTTTCTATGCGCAGAATCTGGCAACCCTGAACTAGGGAAATTTTGGTCCAAAAGGGAAATTTTAAGGGCTAGAAAGGGAAATTCCATTTTTCCCACCTGGCATCACTGGCTCCCGGCGAAACTGGGCTACGAGCCTACGGCGGGCTTAAGGGAGAACGGATCGGGATTGGGTACGTGCGTGTACGCTGTACGCGGCAGCGGTTTCGGCCGCTTTCAGCGTCGATTGGGAATGGGAGTATGGGACATTCTAGAAAAATATTTAAGGCCATTGTTACACAATCATGCTCGCGACACTTTATGATCTTCTTACAATCAGAAAAACACTAATTTATTTATTCACTATCTCGAAGGATTTTAAGTGTGAATAAATAATTAAATGGTAATTGCAACAAGTTTACTTCTAAAATGAAAAACTTTCAACAGGCTTGTTTCGTATCATGAACAATGACATAACAATGAATAGTTTCAATTATCGTTTTTGATAAAAATTATAATTATCATTATTCTTTCTAATAATAATAAAAATATATTATAAATATTAGAATATTTGAATATTTACGCATTATTAATAGCATTGAAACGCTGGAAAATAGTAATTTTTTATTAAAAAATTTGGCCCATCATATTTATGCACGCTCCCTCCAATTTCAAATAAATGGAAGATCCCTTAAAATGGGACTGCTACGAGCGCCGTCTGCGAAAAGAAAAGAGCAAAAAACAAGGTGTCGCGTTCCTTAAAAGTCCCCCCTAGCCAGAAGAGCGTACTCGGGCCTTGATATAGAATAGGCAACGTTCCGACTCACTTTCGTGAATGTACAGCATATTTGGTGGTTAGAATTAGCAACCGATGGTGACAGTCATTTTTCAATTAACCCAAAATTTAGTTATATTATCCTAAAAATGATAATTAGCTTGTTATGTATCGGTCACGCGGTGGCGCTAAAGAAGTAGCGTCCGCCTAAAGCGAACAACGGATAGTTTTCAAATTCTATGTAACGATGCTTTAATACTGGTTGATCATAAAGCTCAGATGTCACGGATCCAGAATAGTATGTTCTTACCAGTCTATAGAAGAACTCAATCAAACCAGTTTTAAAACTTCCCAATAGTGTTACCGATATAAACCAGGCAGCTCGGTCAAATTCGGAAAAAATTAACATAAACAAAGAAACAACTTTTGAAAATATATTTAGATTAAAATTTGATCACTGAAACGGTCCTCAGACAATATACGGAATGCCAACGTATCCTAATGAATGCATGATAAAATATATGCGACAATATGAACAAACAGTAAAACACAAAAAGCCTGATTTCAACGGTAAAGTCAGGGTTAGCGACGATTTTCCTGTCTCTGTTGAAACCATCTAGTACCTGAGCTGATGACGAAGTTAAAGTAATTAAAGACGCAAATGACGATCCAGGACATTTAGCAAGTACTACATCAAAACCTGAAGAAACTTCCGACAATTTATGTGCTAATGAAAGCTCCGAGGGCACTGATAACGGAAATGGAAATCGCTCGAAAGAAAAAAACTTAAACGTTTGGAAACAAGTTTGGAACAATTCGAAAAACGTATCCAAAATTTATTATGACTAATTTTAGCATCGTCTTTGTGAATTTTATTACATTTAATATAAAATTAGTTCTGAAAATGGTGGTGTTACAACTGGGTATAGGCCTAGTGCACCAAGAGTCTTCCGGCGCTTCCGTTAATACAATTTATAAAGGAGAAATTTAATGGATTGTTACATACACAGTATCGGCCCATTCATTACACAAAAAGGTGAAATATGGTTATTGTCCTACACATTTAAAATGTAAATCCATCTATTCATTCATGTGACTTCTAAGTTTATGTACTATCAAATTACCCTTCTGTCTGCATATATATAGTCCCACCGATCACACTTGAGGCGTTTTTCACCATTGTATCATCAAAATACTCATACGATTACTAGCATATTCGCACTAATTAAATTCTGTGGGGTTTTTCACCACTGTGAATAAATTGATGTCTGATAAAATTATTCTTCCGCGTGCTTGCATAGTCACACTGATCACATTTGAAGGGTTTTTCACCACTGTGAATACGTTGATGCGCGATCAAATTACCCTTCTGCGTGCTTGAAAAGTCACACTGATCACATACGAAGGGTTTTTCACGTCTGTGAATGCGTTGATGTTTGATCAAATTATTCTTCTGTGTACATTTATAGTCACAACGAGTACATTTGAAGGGTTTTTCGCCGCTATGAATTCGTTGATGTCTGATCACATCAGTCTTCCACGCACTTGCAAAGTCACACTGATCACATTTGAAGGGTTTTTCACCACTGTGATTGCGTTGATGTGCGATCAAACTAATCTTCTGTGTACATTTATAGTCACAACGAGTACATTTGAAGGGTTTTTCGTCGCTATGAATGCGTTGATGCACGATCAAATTAGCCTTCCGCGTGATTGCAAAGTCACACTGATTACATCTGAAGGGTTTTTCACTACTGTGAACGAGTTGATGTCTGATCAAATTTCTCTTATACTTGTGTGCATAGTCACACTGATCACATTTGTGTTTTTTTTCGTTACTCTTTCTAACGTGACGTTGCAGATCCCTTTTATATTCAGTAGAACACTTTAACCGAAGTTTCTTCTTGAATTTACCTATAGAATATATATAAAAGAAATATAAAAACGACTAAATTTATAATTTAGCCTAGTATCGAAAATACAGTAACATTCAAGTGAACTTCCTTAAAATAGGTAATGCTGAGGCCTCTACGAAAACTCAGTGTTAAAGAAAAGAAACAGTGCTGATGAGTAAACGAGCATATCAACAAAAAGGGGATGAAGATTAACTTAAACGGCGAGGAGAAACCTTGGCTCGAAACCAGTGAGAGTGTTAACTTATCGAAAGGGTTAAACTGGTCCATAAGTTATAGCTTGCTTTATAACTAAAGACCGTGAAATTTTAACTTGACCACCTTGTTTTTTATTAGCACGAGGGGAATTCGCGAAACATCCGCCACTTTTTGTTCAAGGTTTGATGACACTTATGACTAATCACCTATTTAGATATCGCGCTCTCATAGACGGCACGAGGTCGGCATAAACCCTTTAGACGAAAGTTATCACTGCGATAACTCGCTTAAAAAGTTGTAACGATGCATAAATAGTGGTTAATTATAAAGGTAAAATGTTTCGGGTCCAGAATAGGATGTTCTAACAGGCCAGGGGTTCGCCGCAGTACCAGTCCATAGAAGAACTCAATCAAATCAGTTTTAAAATTTCCCAATAGTGTTACCGATATGAACCAGGTAGCTCGGTAAAATTCGGAAAAAAAAACATAAACAAATAAACAACTTCCGAAAATATATTTAGATTAAAATTTTATCACTGAAACGGTCCTCAGACAATATACAGAATCCGCGGACATCAAGAAAAATGGCGGCAAAAATTTGTAAATGCATTGATTTTCATTAAATTAATTTCTTGCGTGATTCCAAAGGCACACTAATCTCATTTAGGGGTTTTTCTGGTTCGCGTTTTAATGGGACGTTATAAATTTCATCCTTACTAAGTTTGATACTGAATTAATTTAGCCTGGATGAAGAAAAACCTTTCACGGTAGAATTAACGATGTACTCATCACACAAAGTTTGCATAAAAGGCATTAAATACGTAGAATTGTGTAGACGCACTTGAAAAGAAAAGAATGCCAAGTTGTACGAACACAAGCAATGTCGAAGAAAAGTAAAGGCTTTGATCACGTGAATCAGCGTACGCTTCAATAATATAAGCAGTATAACTACGCTAAAGTGCGCAACAATATGGCGTCATGCCACTGTTATTAAGTGTTTACAACCACAACGATTGAAAATAAGCATCGCTTAGGGGGCTTTCGACCCAAGACTAGTTTTCCTCTAAGTTTAAAGCGGAATTACGTCCAAAAGCAGGGAGGCCGTGTCTCCATCATTCGCGTTTTTCGGAGGGGGAAAACTACATTCGGATTGCATTACGAGCAGTTAAATGAAATACGCGACTAGAGAAGGCGGAAATAGTGGTTTAGAAATATGACTTCTCAATCTAGGTACTCAAGACTATTAAAGAATGAAATGACTTACCTGCAATTTTCGAACGAGGCGATGAGGTTTTACCCCCTGGATTCTTTGGAGCGACATCTTCAAATATCTCCGTGTTGGACACCGAACTATTATGTTGAACTGCAATTGGAACTTCGGGCAAATCGCTTTCCATAGAGACGGAGGTCAGTTCTGATTGTTCAATTGGGTTGCGTTCTACTTCAGGAACAAACACTGGCACACTCAATATATCACTTTTCTTTGCATCTGTCACGGCGATTTCGGATTGGTTTTCATCAAGTTCGTTTTCTGGGGATCCTTCTAATGAATCGCCTTCGACATTTGCATCAAGAGAAAGATCCAAATGTTTTTCGGATTCAACATTCAATTCAGGAACACGAAATTTCTTCGATGGAGTTGAATTATCCTCAGTGTCCCCCTCTGTCGAGAAACTTGGCGATTTAAGAAGGAAGTCGTTAATGGTAATATTGTTTTCAAAAGGTTCTCGTGGAGAATCACTCTCCGTGTTCGTGTCAGAAGTCATTTCGAATGGGTTTTCAACCTTAATTTTTGGTGAAGGCGCACTTTGAGGCAAACTGTCACTGTAGTTCGGTTTAGGGACACACGGATTCGTATTTCGCGTTATAAACCCCTTATTTTCAGTTTTTTTCAAGGTAGTTTCAGGGTTTGTATTGCCAACCTCAGTAACAGGTGATTCTTGACTAATATTTTCTTTACACAGAATGCCTTGGACATTGACAGCTTGGACACTGTGCATCACAACTGGAAGGGTTAACTCCTGGACATTATTTCCCAAATCATTTTCGACGGGTTCAGTTTTCACTAATTCATCGTTAGGAAATTGAAGTATTCCACTCTTCTCCTATTTTTTAAACAATTAACAATAACTCTCATTCTTAAAGTAATTCTCTTTCCAATCGAGTATGAAAGTGAAGGATCTTGCATACCATCAGATCTTTGATTCTATTTTCCAACCCTTTAATGACCCTTTTAAGCCTTTCAATTTCGTCTATTTGCTTATTTATCGTTAATGATGTTTTCACTCTCTCTTTTGCCATTTTTGAAATTAAAACATTACACTAAACAAAATGAGATTCCATTACAAAACAATCTTCGGACTTTCTTTGGATGAACGTATTTTAAAGGGGCAAGCAAGAAAAAGGGGAAGATAATGACAAGCAAGAAGGGGATCAGCAACAAAGGCCCTCGTCGGGTTTCTTCGTTAATAAAGAAACGAAGGACGTGTTGCCAATCCCCTTAGCTTTGTGCCAATCCTGATAGGTGTTTTCACCAATAACCTTAATTAATTAACCCACTCATAGAGCTTGGTTCTATTTTAAGGGACACCTCATTCAACAACTGTCCATTTAAATTTTCTCATATCTCTGTGCTTAATTTCACACTGCTAAAAACCCCTATGCTTTGAAAATACCTTGGCTTCCAGTTTCCTAATTCGATCATCTCTAGCTTTTACTTCATTGATTAGATCATCTTTGCTCAAGTGATCATAGTTACAATCTTCCTCATCTTTCATTTCCTAAAAACAAAGTTTCAATAACTTCCAGATTGCCTAAAACAAGGAAATTCCAATAATTTCGCAAAATACCTCTTTAATCGCCAACCTTTGAAGATTTACTAAACTCATTTCGGAATTTTGAAAAGAGAGTTGTTGAGATTGTAAATCTTCCCTAAAATAAAATAATTTTTCAAACTGAAGGTAAATCAAAAACGGACAAGGAAAGCTTCCCATACATTGTAGCTTTCGCTATAAAAAGCTAAGAAAAACATAGCAATGCTTAAATTGTGACACTTTTGTTCAAGACTAGGGATTTTCTCAAGCACATTTTCTGAATACAACTACAACTAGCTTCGTATAAATTATTTATTCTTAGGGCTGTGCGAGCCTTGATTTTTTGGGTTCGAGCCGAGCCTCGAGCCTTGCTTTTTTCGGTTATCGAGCTTCGAGCCGAGCCTCGAGTTTCTTATCGAGCTTCGAGCCTTAAGCTGCATGTTCAAAATCTGGTTTTTATCGAGCCTAAAATTTCAATGGCGAGCCTTAACGACTTTCAATTTTAGCTCTTAATTTGGAATGATATTATTTTACACTTTCAATTACTGGCCTTAGTAAAGAAAAAGCCTATTAATTTGTAAAGATAACAGATAAACTTGTATTTCACTATAATTAAACTTGAATCCTATTATCACTAATCGAAATTACTTACGCGCACTGACAATCGCATTGATATTACAAACCTAGCGTATTTTTCTATACATAAAAGTAAAACTTAAACTTCAAGAATGATTTTTCATTTTTTTCTTTGCCCAAAAGTGGAAGTAAAACTAACGTCAATCAAATGTGGGCTTACAAAAAAGGTACCACTAGAATAATTTCCTATTTCGCGAGTCACTGCAGCGTCTCAACATTTAATAGTCTGTGTTAGATTGTAATTCTTGACCTTTAACCTAATCTAGAATCTCACAGACCACGGACTGAACCTCGATAACCTTAAGCCTTGGTCTCGAGCTTTTATCGAACTTTCTTCCGAGGCTCGAAAACTTGTCGAGCCTTTCTAAAGTTGCTTCATGGATGAAGGATGCGCGTGAAAAACATTCGACGCTCAACAGGATGTGCAACTCTCTATACTAAAAAGTAGACAACTCGATACTAGCGCCGCCTGGCTACCAGCGCTGGAAACCCTCGCGGGAAAAATAAAAAATACTGGACATGAGAAAAAAACACGCGCTACTGTCGTTTTTTTTCCTTAGCGTCGTCTGCTAGAAGCAAAACAGTGGTTTTTTTTCTTATGTCCAGTATTTTTTATTTTTCCCGCGAGGGTTTCCAGCGCTGGTAGCCAGGCGGCGCTAGTATCGACTTGTCTACTTTTTAGTGTAGGGAGTTGCACATCCTGTACAGCGTCGAATGTTTTTCACGCGCATCCTTCATCCACGGTTGCTTATCGAGCCTCGAGCCGAGTACTTGGCTCGAGACTCGATCGAGCATTCGAGTCCTATCGAGTACTCGCACAGGCCTATTTATTCTGCTAGCATTTTTTATTTTTTAAACAGCAAGAAAGATCTATTTCTTTTCAAGGAATAATAGTTTCAATAGGTTTGGATCCGTTATGCCTTTTTGACATGATCCAAGTTGCATTATAGTCATCACTTACCAGTTTAAACGTTCGACCATAACACGGCATTCTTTAACAAATTCCATCACTCTTCGTACAGTTTCCCTGTTATGATAAAATACGTAACATTTTCATAATAATAACAAGTTGGGAAAACCAAAATATTACCTCTCCGTGTCGAGAAGATTATATAAACTTAAGTATCCAATGAAAACGTCGACCTTTTTGCCCTCATCCTTTCCCGCGCTTTGCGCTTCTGCATTTCATCCTTACTCTCAACATTACCTTCCTCCATTTTACATACAAAAATCAAATACTCACAAAAAGAAGTGGCAAAAACCTGCTGGCTCTTTACAACCACTTAATTTGACTTAATATCCAATTTCCAACAACAATAATATACCGGTAGTTTAATTGACAACCTACTAGCATCGAAATTCTCATTAAGAATGGATCCCGCGGATAAAAAAGGCCAATTTTCAACTAGGTGGGCGTTATCTCATTAGATTTGAAAAATATCATTTGTCTCTTTTACCAATGCCTAACCGTTTGGATTTTTTTAAAGCAATCTTAGCATCAAAAAATAAATGTTTTATATTCTTATTAAGAATAAAACAAGAGGATAAAAAAGGTCTGTCCTCTCGTATTTTTTAAGCTTTTATCATGATTACTCTATACAACAGTAACAAGGAGTATAAACCCATTAGTGGAAGCAGTATT
This sequence comes from Phalangium opilio, assembly GCF_054372755.1. Classification (NCBI taxonomy): domain Eukaryota; kingdom Metazoa; phylum Arthropoda; class Arachnida; order Opiliones; family Phalangiidae; genus Phalangium; species Phalangium opilio. Next base: position 1,388,463 of record NW_028324165.1, read on the forward strand.
TTTTTTCCAAACAATTTCGCTTATGTTTATCCTCTCTATACTTCGCTAAAAACGTATTACTCCTACGTAAAATATTAATAGACAGGCAAGGATTCATACCGTTAAAGAAGGAGCGCAATATTATCCATATTTTCATTTCATATACAGAGAAAAGAAATTATTATGTTTCTGAGAGGAGCTTCCCATTTTTGTTGTTGTTTTGAAAAATATATCGCAACGCACGGGCCTTGATAGATAAAGGAGGCAATGAATGAAATATATCACAATGCACGCGCCTTGATAGATATAGGAGGCAATGAATGAAATATATCACAATGCACGGGCCTTGAAAGATATAGGAGGCAATGAAGGAAATATATCGCATGCACGGGCCTTGGTAGATATAGGAGGCAATGATAATCTCTCTCTTTGCACGAGAGGTTTATCTTTAATAATTAAATAAATATAATTATTTTTAATTATTTTAATCTTCAATAATTAACATTAATAATAGTTAAATCGTTTAAAATAAAGTTATACCTATTATCATCTCAAACTTTGCTAATATTGACGTTTAAAGTGAAGGGTACCCCTCTTACCCGCTTTCTTCAGATTTTGGGGTATATATACGATTCGTTTCCATTATAATAGTAAGGAAAAAGCGCAATTGCGAAAACCTTTGGTGGCGATCCCACCTTAGGGAGGTTAGACGTTTCTCGTAACCCTAGCTGATCGCCGCGTATATCCTAAAACCAAACGATGATAATGGAGTAGAAGCCAATGATACAGATTGGTGTCTATGTGGAATAGACGGAAGAAGGTTGGTGGTGTTTAGAAGCCAGTATGTACAGACTGGTGTCCAAGTGGGATGGACAAAGACCAGAAGATGGTGGTGATTAGAAGCCAGTACGTACAGACCTTTGTCCAAGTGGGATGGATAAAGACCAGAAGATGGTGGTGATTAGAAGCCAGTAAGTACAGACTGGTGTCCGTGTGGGATGGACAAAGACGAGAAGATGGTGGTGTGAGAACTCAAGTAGAGGAGCCATTTCCGTGTCTGTGAAAGCAGTTCGGAAATGGCGAACACGTTTGCTCCGATACGCAAACTGCGAACGCGGTCACGTGGGTGTGACAACGGACAGACAGACAGACAGACACACACACACACACACACACACACAGACACGGCCGTTACAGAACCTCTCCTGGACTACGTCACACGGAGAGGTAAAAAGTATGGCCATAAACAAAGATTTAGTGTTAAAAAGGGCGTTTCCCCTCAGTTTAATATACATTCTTACCAGGGCAGGCTTATATGAAAGTTTTTCTTTCACAGTTACTCACACTGTTATGTTTTTGGGGTTAAAAATGAGAAAAAGCTTCAACTTTTTTTAAGAGCTTTTCTTGTATATAGATACTCTTTTTAATAATCAATAAAAATACATTAAAGCCTTCAAAGGAGGAGCCGTTACCGTAACAAAGGAATTCACTAATCACTACAAAGTACAAACGCCAGAAAAGGGAACGTCTAGCAGACAGCTTATTAACTTTTTCCTAACCGCCGTCAATCAGTCTGGGAAATAAGGATATTTTTTAAATTAGTCCTTGGGAGAACAGGGTGGGAAATAAGGATTTTTAAAACTGGAAATTGGGCCAGCCACCCCCTGGTCTGGAATAAATAAATTGATCCATGACCATTGACCAGGACGCGTCGTCTGCTAAAATGAAGCAGTGGATAATTTTTTTTGCTCCGTGTGGGATGACGAGCTAGGGTTTACAACAAACCTTACAGCTCCAGGTAATAGTAGGTGGACATGAAGGGAGGAGGGTTCGGGACTAAATACTAAATTTTGAGGAATTTACTTAGTCCTAGTTTAAAAGCAGGTAAGGAGGGGGCCAACAATTAAAATAGTTGAGATAACATCTGGACTCTGGTTACCCAGTTACCCTTTAATTTTATTAGTGGTCAAGTAAACCACTGACCCCCCTCCGATTTAATTTTTAAGCGGGTCCAGGAAATTTTTAAACTGGTCCTGGCAATTTTTAAACTGGTCATTCGCCTAATGCCACCGCCTTATTTCCCACGCTGCTTGGAACCAGTGACCCCCCTAGTGTCCGAAATAATAAACTGGTTTCTGGACTGGCCCCCACCTTTGTTCTTAATTAATAAACTGGTCCTGAGGACCAGTAACCCTCACTTCTTGAATTTTAAAAATAGTCCAAGCAATTAATAAACTGGTTTTGAACCAGAGGAAGTGTGCTGTCACTGCTGTGGAGTGAACTTTGGTTCTCTAGAAGTATCATGTCGAGAAAATATCGGAGATTCTGCCAGACTTGGACCGCAAAAACTATCTATAACAATTTTCAAAAGCAAACTAAATATTTTTGTAAAAGTAGGTATTTTGCGATGAAATCAATTCATATGTCTTCACTCACAAATCACTCGTTCTAATAAAAAATAATTACAATACAGAACTAATTAAAATACAGGTTTTTGCGCGGAAAAAAACAAAAACCTTGAATCTCCCCCCCCCCCCCACGGTGAATTACCCTGAAATTTAGCATAAAGATACTAATTGAGCTCCACTTTGGAATTATCCTGGTCTCGTTAATTGCAACTCGGTCATTCTAATTGAAATTAATTAAAAACATGTTTTTTAAGGTACAAAAATTAAAAGCTTCATTGTTTAGTTTATATACAGAATCATCAGATTGCAAACTTAACCCAATAAATGTATGATAAAATAAACTTGACAATATGAACAAACAGTAAAATTCTGCCATTAAACCTCTCTATACGTGATAAACCTAATAAATACTGAAAACACAACAAGCCCGATTTCAACGGTAAAGTCAGGGTTAGCGACAATTTTCCTGCCTCTGTTGAATCCATCTAGTACCTGAGCTGATGACGAAGTTAAAGTAATTAAAGACGCAAATGACGAACCAGGACATTTAGCAAGTACTACATCAAAACCTGAAGAAACTTCCGACAATTTATGTGCTAATGAAAGCTCCGAGGGGACTGATAACGGAAATGGAACTCGTTCGAAAGAAGAAAAGCTCAAAGGTTTGGAAACAAGTTTGGAACAATTCGAAAAACGTATCCAAAATTTATTATGGCTTATTTTAGAATCGTCTAAGTGAATTTTATTACATTTAATATAATATTAGTTCTGAAAATGGCGGTGTTACAACTGGATATAGTGCCCCAAGAGTTTTGTCTCTGAAAATGAGCGGCGCTTCCGTTAATACAATTTATAATGGAGAAATTTAATGGATTCAATGTTACATACACAGTGTCGGCCCATTCATTACACAAAACGATGAAATATGGTTATTGTCCTACACATTTAAAATGTAAATCCATCTATTCATTCATGTGACTTCTACGTTTATGTACTATCAAATGACACTTCTGTCTGCATATATATAGTCGCACCGATCACACTTGAGGCGCTTTTCACCATTGTATCATCAAATTACTCATACGATTACTGGCATATTCGCACTAATCTAATTCTGTGGGTTTTTCACCACTGTGAATAAATTGATGCCTGATCAAATTAGAATTGTTTGCGCCAGCATAGTCACACTGATCACATTTGAAGCGTTTTTCACCACTGTGAATGCGTTGATGTTTGATCAAATTATTCTTCTGCGTGCTTGCATAGTCACACTGATCACATTTGAAGGGTTTTTCACCGCTATGAACGCGTAGATGTATTTTCAAATCATAGTTCCGAGTACTTGCAAAATCACACTGATCACATACGAAGGGTTTATCACCACTGTGAATGCGTTGATATGCGATCAAATGAACCTTCTGCGTGCATGCATAGTCACACTGATCACATTTGAAGGGTTTTTGATCACTGTGAATGCGTTGATGTGTGATCAAATTACTCTTCCGCGTACTTGCATAGTCACACCGATCACATTTGAAGCCTTCTTAATGTGACCAGTGGCGCCGCCAGGATTTTTTTACAGATAGGCTAAGGATGATTTGGGGGCCCCTTATAAAATTTCAAGAGAAAAATTTAGTTGCACAGCGTCGATAATATTAAATTAACAACTATTTTTATCATATTATTCATATAGAGAAGTTTAATATTTTAAAGTTCAGTATTATCAGACAATAGACATATAATTATATAAACGATATTTTGCGAAAATAATAAAAACACAGAGTCGGAGAGAGAGAGGGTGATTTTTGGTTAAGCCCCCTATGAGGTCACTGTGTACTGCCGATGTGATGAGGAAAGGGGAAATCGGTTTACCAAAAGGAGTCTGACCTCGAAGTTTTATGGAACGAGAAGGAACGGGGGAGAAGAAGGTTATGTAAAGAGCGCGAAACAAACAAGATGACCCAAGAGCTGGCCACATCGTAACAAATAGAAAATTTCAATGAATAGCCCCTCGACGCCCTACCTTTTAGTGTGATATAATGATTACTAGTAATCCTAAGTTCAATTCATTTTCTTCTGTTATAATTATAATAGTGCGACACAAATAGGAAACTTGCCCACCCTTTAACAGTGCAAAAATTATTAATCGTAACACATAAGTAAACCCTTAATTGACGTAGAGAAAACAGACTGATTGGTCTCTCGATGCGCTCTCTTTAACTGTGCTAAAATGATTTCCCGTAATCTGTACATCAATAATTTACCTTCTTTTATAATTGTAAAAGTGCGACACAAACGGAAAACTTGAGTGAGTAGCCCCACAATAACGCAAACCTAAACCTTAATTGGAGTATAGAAAATTCAAGTGATTAGCCCCTCGTTTTCTTGACCTAAAAAAAAATTACCTGGGCCGTAATCCTTACTTTCAAAAATTTACTTATGTTAAAATTGTGATACACTAAATTAAATATATAATTATAGTGATACTATACAGGGTGTATCTGCAATGGACGTAGGAGCGGAAGTATTTGGGTTCCTGGGGCCAATATAAGACGAAACTGTTCTATGACATTTTGTCGTACGCCAACCCATTTGGAAATTACTTGAACCTAACACTTGCTAGTTTGCATAAATCACAGCATGTTGACTTCGTCTAAAACAGTAGGAATTAAGTTCAAGATATGATGATTATTGCAAATTAGTGGTTGCCAGCTAAAAGAAAAAAAGCCTCATAGCCATAGAGTTTATCGTAAATTTTTATGGAGTAGAAAGATGTACAGTTGGTGACTCATAAAGGAACATCAATGTAAAACAGCATGGTACGATTTAGTGTGTTGAAACAACTGACCGATACTAACGGTAAACTGACAGCGATAAGTAGCGCAAACTAATAAGGAACACCGACATTTTGCTTCATTCTTCAAACAATCGAAAGGTTGCATTTAGATTAAAGATTAAGTTAATGTTGCAACTTATCGAAATCGGTATTCGTGAATAAATGTTACTGGGCGAATGTTTGGGATGGGATGTTGTGCAACGCCTGTTAAAACTGAGCAGTAAAATGCATAATTTGTAAAATTTAATCTTTATAAAAATCAACAAATAATGATGAAACCTAAATGTTGAAAATGAATTAAACTCTTATAAAAATCAACAAATGCTGATGAAACCTAAATGTCGAAAATGAATTAAAATTTTTTATGGTTCAAAGTGACCAAAAAAGGGAACATTCCTTTCTCCAAAAAATCACAGTGAGGGAGTAATGGCATTTTTCTTGGTGCCTCACCCAAAACTTCACCCGTAACAAATTAGGTACGCTATGTTGAATAGCGTACTTAGGAGTGGGCTTCATGAAACCTAGCATTCCTTCTCAGGGTCACACACTACTAACTTGTTCAAGAAAGGGTTGAAAGGCTCGTGATTGGCCTACACTGATTACGAGGTATCACCAAAAGTAATAGCAGAGAAAAAATTTTAAGAAGAAATTTTCGTTCTTAACCTCGGAACCGAACGGATGACCGCAAATAAAACTAAAGAAAATTTGAGAAAAAACCAAAAGTGGAGGGTTAACTTAAAACTAAGAAAAAATCTTCGCAAATAAATTAATAAACGATTAAACCTTAGTAAATTTGCAGACCACCCTAAAACTTTAGACATATGACGTTAACTAACTGGTAGCAATCTGCCAGCGTTGAGAACGACAGGAGACATACGTGCAATGCGAGATGCAATGTAATGTACCCATAAGAAAATGTACATTCTTACTCCTTAGAATTATTCTATGAAAATTGCCATTGAAAACGGTAAAAAAGGTACTTCTTTTAAAGGTTCAAAGTGTTTTAAAGCATGTAAAAAATCATTTACTAATTTAATGGAAACAAGACGTCGCCGGATATGTAGTCTTGTACACAAACCAAAACGAACGCTTTTACAACCTTTCGATTGTTTGAAGAATGAAGCAAAATGTCGGTGTTCCTTATTAGTTTCCGCTAGTTATCGCTGTCAGTTTCCCGTTAGTATCGGTCAGTTGTTTCAACAAACTAATCGTAACATGTTGTTTTACAATGATGTTCGATATGAGTCACCAACTGTACAACTTTCTACTCCTTAAACATTTACGATAAACTCTATGGCTATGAGGCTTTTTTTGTTTTAGCTGGCAACCACTAATTTGCAATAATCATCCTATCTTGAACTTAATTCTAGGACTGTTCACGAGCCGAGCTGGCTCGATTAATATATACATGTTTAAAAAATTCCTACTATCAACGTCAAACTTGAGAACGACTATAAATGCCATCCCATGTTTAGGAATGTAGTGGTTCAGTAAAACCCGCTCGGTAAAATATGCTCAAGGTTAGAGACGAGAGATTTTTTCCAAGCTTTATTTCATGTAAAAATACAACGGAACGCTATTGGTGGAGAGAATAAAGACTAAAAAGAAAGCACTATATCAGTGACTAAGCTCGCGAGCCGGCTCGGCTCGGCTCGACCATAAAAAAGCTCGCTCGTTAATTAATCGAGCCGCAAAAGTGGCGGCTCGGCTCGGCTCGAACTCGGCTCGCTCGTCACAAGCCCGAGCTGGCTCGAGCTCGTGAACAGTCTTACTTAATTCCTACTGTTTTAGACGAAGTCAACATGCTGTGATTTATGCAAACTAGCAAGGGCTAGGTTCAAGTAACTTGCAAATGGGTTGGCGTACGACAAAATGTCATAAAACAGTTTCGCCTTATATTGGCTCCAGGAACCCAAATACCTCCACTCCTACGTTCATTTCAGATACACCCTGTATACTTCCTTTTGCTTTTAAAATTATTTTCGCTTTCTGGAGAAATACACGTAAATTCTGGGATCGTGATAAACACCGCCTTAAGACCATTCAAAAAAATATAACATCAGTATATACTTGATTTTTCATTTAAAGTTTAGCCTCTATTTCCTTGAATAGAGGAGCGGGATTGAATGCGTGAAATCCTTATTGTCGACGGGTGACAGAAATTTTAAAGGGAGAGTTTAACACCTTCCATTATATTAAGGCAATCCAATAATCGTTTCTTTCGCCTTAGATATATCGAGAAAACGTAAAACACAATTCACAATCATTAACCTCACTTTTCTGGCTATAGTCAAAAACTTTTAACACGAAAGTGTTAACCCATTTCCCATTTTGTAGAATATTGTAAAAATCAGATGCCAAAAGGTTCGTCATCCTTGTGAAACTTTGTCTAAAGTGAATTGCCTTGTAGGCTTAGATCAAATTATTATAATAATGGTATTTTAATATTATGGGAACCTAATTTCGGGGCCCCTCTCAAATTTACGGGTAGGCTGTAGCCTACCCAGCCTACCCCCTCACTGTCTAGAACGAGGGTATCGATTGCCGAAATAATGATTCATAGCAACTGCTCTTGGTTACATAACTGTTTCACAGTTTCTACTTATTCTTAAAATGTCGACGCTTATTTTGCCAATTTATTTATTTCTGTATTTTGATAAATTGAGATCGTCGAAAAATACAGTGTTTATCGTTTCGAAATCCCACTTATACATACTTTACATAATAAATGCCACAAATACAGAACTTAAGTGGTACGCGTGCAAGGTTTCGAAATATTGTGTTGCAACTTGCAAGTACCATTAAACTTGTTGATTTCCAAAGTAATCGACTGGGGAAACGGATAAATCCGATTAGCGGACGCTAACGACATGCACACTTAACGACAGATATCGTTGTGTCTTTGCTTTTTGAATAAAAAAAAACTTGGTTTACACCATAATGGTGCCAGAGTATTGAATAAGACACTTGGCATTGGTAGTCCAACAAATCTTTTCCTCAAACGTCAATATTTTATATTCAAACTAATTAAGTGTAAATTTATTTAAATGCCAAAATGGGAGATGCCTTTCATAAAACCCCTAAACTACACTTTGACCAACGAAAGCCCCATTTTCAAATACAGGTATGTTTCAAGGTTATTAATGAAACTCTGAATTCATTATGTTTGGTTTAAAAGATTTAAAGAAATGTTATTAAGTTAAAATCATATTTCCGATCTCCAATCTTTAACGAGGTAATTTAGCCAGTGCATTACAGTACTATAATGTTTTAACAATTACTGAATCTCTATTGATACATATTAAAAGCTAATTAATTCTTGATGCTAAGTCAACCTACAATGCCTTAATTATTGTTATTAATTCGTTAAAGGATTATAGGCGAAAGTGCAATGACTATTTTAGTGGATGACGTGAGTATTTTTAATTTATTACGTCACTAAACGTTTCCGTTTCTTTCCTTTGTCTTTCTCAATGAGATTGAGGTTACCTAATAAAGTAGAAATCAATGTTCTTGCTAAACACATTCCATTAAATTCAGCAACGACAGTAGTTCCTACATGCAGTTTGAAGGGATATTCTCGCATCAATTTTTGGCAAATTAATTTTCTTATTTTCCGTTTGAAAGTAGATTATTTAATGTATTTAGAATCTGAATATCCACTTGTTATTCCTAAAGATGTTTTAACCTTAAAATAATAGTTAAAAAAAACAGCGATTAACTTGCCCTTGAATTTCTCGTGATATATATACGAGAGTAACCGATTCTATTACAACTTGATGAGATCAGTTTAATCAATGCAAAAATAATACTAATTTCAGTTTTTCGCCATGCCTCGACGAAGCATCAAACAAAAGGCCGATTTCGAAATGCAATATATAAAAAGTCTCTTCAAATTTAGTAGGTAAGTAAACTTACTTTAACAGCTACAATTAAAAAAAATTAAATTAGATCATATCGAGGGGCTAACCACTCCGAAAGCAACTTCAAATGTCTTAACGAGCAATTTTTTTAATAGATTAAATCAACTGACTGTTTTTATGGGAATGAATGCCGAAAGTTTTCAGGTAAGTTTTATTGTTTTGTATACGCTTACATAAAGAATAAGCAGGAATATTTAAAATTTTAGACTCTTCGTTACGCTCAAAAACAGAGTGGTCGATACCATTTGGTGATGGCACCCTTTTCTCTGAACACATTCTTTAATAATTCAAACATTTCAGCTACAGGTTTATGCAGATTTACAGAATCATTTATCATGTCCAGACCGAAACAAATTTTGACGAAGTCCTTCGCTTTTTTAAATATTGATTCGATCGTAAGTATGTCAATTCCGACACTTAGTTTTCAGGGTACTTAATCGTTTTGTATTTCAGTGTAAAGCGTAAATCTCATTGTACTGATCTAAACTAAAAATGAGATATTTTATCTTTTCAGACAATAATTTGCCTTCTTTCAATCATTGCTATAATTTCTGTTCTATTAAGATTAAGTAAAACAAGTACTGGACAAAACACGCTGCCGGGTTTCAGTCGTCGAGAAATGGGCGTTTACAAGTATTTTCAAACCCTGTGGGACGTCACATTCATCATTTTATTAGAACGTAATAAGGTTATTCAGAAACTAGACCCCTATATAGACCAACACTAACTGGAATGATTTAAATAAACATAATCCCTTCTAGCTTATCCAGTCATCACTAGAATTTTATCCGAGAGATTATTGTTGATATCTTGGTTAATTGGAATGACGTTTTTCCTCGTCGAGATGGGATGTCATTTGAAATCAGAGTTTTGCGAAACGAATTACATTTATCTGGACACCATCGACGACCTTATTCATCATAACGTCAGTCCCAATTTCGTACGCTATGAAGATTTGCGTCAATACTTGATGAAAACAGCACCGGACGTAAGTGAACAACCAATGGAATCTTTGGTTTTGTACGGTACGATTTGCGGTTAAATTAAATACAATACATAGTTTTCGGGTTAGGAGGATTCATACCATTTACACAAAGAGACCAGACTGCTTGGAGGAAAAAAGTGCAAACTATTTTGTCCGTTAAGTAGTCTGGTCTCCGTGTGTAAATGGTATTTATCATCCTAGCCTGAAAACTAAGTATTAAATGGTTAGCTAAAATGTAATTTTGAGAACTTAATAATTAGTGGGTTACCTTTTGATCTAAACTAAAATTATCTTGACCTTGTAACCACGTTGACTTGAAATTATACCGTCTTAGCTTATAATTTGTCTTTCTTGAAAAAGTCGAAAGTTATTTAAAGTTTAAATTAAATATAACGTGATTACGACCTCGATCAGTGACGTTTTTTATTTTCATTTATTTCACAACCTTGGTCCATCTGATGCGTCGTTCACTAACTTCGCTATCGCAGAATGAAAAGGGAAGAAAAATATTGAACTGGTTGGACGATGGTACTGGACGCTGGAGGATGACAGAGCACTTTTGGGGTGTATTAGGCAAAATATTTCTATATAATTTGTGGAAAAGGCCGGTACAAAATGCAATCATAGTAAATGGGAAGAGATTTTACTTGACTTTAGCCCACAATGACTTTTACCGCAAAGTGAACGTAAGTATTACGGACATTACGTTTCACTCGTCGAAAATACGGTCCGAATATTGGTTTTACGGCATAACCAAATCTATCGCTAAAGACGACAAGATTTTCAGCGAATACATCACATTGGCGTAAGCTTCCTTGATAAATACAAGCATAACCGGGAAAGTCATAGTTCAACACTTTACACATTTAGATGTCTCATCTTGTTCGAAACCGAGCCTTTGGGCAACTTCGACTTGTTATCCAAATGGAAAGAGGAACGATTAAGATGGACGAAACCACCAAAAAAACTTGAGGCCCTGAATTTCTCGGCAATAGAATCGCCCTTTAAGATGTTCATTTACGGAAAGCTGATTGCGGTAGGCGTGATCATTTTGGAAATAATGTTGAAACCAACCATATACGTGTAACAACCTTTCAAATCTCAACTGATTCGACTGACATTTTAGTTTAATCAAGGGCCTGATTGGAAAGGTTTTCGGTAATAATGGTTCAATGTTAATTAGTTTCATATAACTGTCATTATTTTCATTATATTTTGTAGTGGGAAACACTATAGCAGAGTGGCACAGTGCTTTCTAATATAATTATTACCTAGCAAATTTGTAACAGGAGTTTTTATTATACTTCACAACACAGTGGAAGACACGTCAGCTATTTGTTAATTTATAAATTTTAATATAACTGTACTATTATAAAATAAAAAAACTTTTGGAAATGATCTCAGAATTGATCTGTTTTATACACATGTTCAAGAGAACTACTTTTTCCCCTGTTAAATTTAAAATTGCATATTTATACGCCTCTGCTTTCTATATATTATCAATACTGCTTGAACACTTCTAATTTCTTTACTAAATTATAAAGAAACAAGAAATTACCTTTGTCAAAACAGCCTATAAACTTTATACAGGATGTATGTAGCTTCTAAAATCAATTGAACTGAAGTTGAAGAATTACCATCTAAAACGAGAGTTTGCCTTGATTCTTATTTTAACTGAAACGTTTTCCTTTCAGGGAAATTAAAGCTTGGAATCTTGATTTGATAAAAAATTCAACATTCTCAGATTAGTTTTGAGAGGGGGGCACCACTGAATTATAAATACTATTGAAATCGACTAGCTTAACCAACCCGCATAATTTAATTAGTGTACACAAGAAATTGGAGGTAGACTATAATGGACTTAATTGTGCTTCAATAATTTAAAACGAGAATGTATAACGTCTAACGCGAATCAGTCGCATTGATTAGCTCTGCGTAACCACAGTTAAACCTGTCGATGCGAAAAACTTATACGAAATCATAATGTTTTTGGCTAAATTGAAATTATCTTCAAAAGTAAACACCGGCTAGTCATTGTTGACGAAAACTCATTGCTAACGGTTTTGCGTGAGAATAATTTGGCGAATCACAACTTTTCCAGACATTTTCAAGGGCGTGCCAACTACGGGGGCCCCGCTCAAATTTTCAACTCTATGGGACTTTAACATTAGGCAGCCATTTTGCCCCCGCTCCAGTAGAAAATTTTGGCTCATGTTGGCACGCCCCTGGACATTTTGCAGAAATATAGGTACATCGATCGAGTAAAAAGTAAGTAGTATGTCACTACAAAATTAAGAATTAAACGTCTGGGAAGTATCCGAGATACATAATTTTGGTGTCAGAGTATTTGTTTTAATACAACAACTGTTTATTTTTTTTCATAATCGAAGCGAGTAACAATATGCGTTATAATCAACTGTTGATATTGATTTTGCGCTCGTGGAATATATTCAAAATATGGCCATTAATAAACGCCTTAAACTACACATTGAAACATGAAAACTCCGTTTTCAAATACCAGTAAGTTTGGTCGAGGCAAACTTCAAAATTCGTTAAAATATTTCGAAAATATATATGGATTCTTGAAAGTTTAATATTGATGAGGATGATTTGATATAAATACTATAAAACATTAAAATTGTTTGGTTACCTTAAAATTTAAATATAATAGAATTATGGTTCTAACGCGATTCTTTATTGTGGAGTCTCTCAATTTCACCTAACTATTTCTTATCTACGATATTTCTAAAACTCAGCTTTTTCGAAGGAATAATATTTTGTTAAACATTTTTACGAGTTTTACGTATAGTTGCTTGGTAATCTGCAGGGTCGGATTAAAGGGGGGCGAGGGGGCACTGGCCCCCGGGCGCAAGGCTTGTTGAGTGAGCTTTGAGTTAAACTATTCCCCCTCTGCAACATTTGCTGTTCCTTTTTTCCTAGGCTTACTATCTCGGCACCCGGGTGCAAAATTGCTTAATCCGGCCCTGGTAGTCAGTGAAATATAGCCTACTTGCAGTGTTCGAAGTAAAATAGCCACGTTAATTTAGCATCTGTTTCGTTTACTGACGAAACCGACATCAATATTCTAGTGGACGACGTCAGTATAATTTTAAACCCGTAACAGTTTTCAGGCGGGAGACACAGCGCTTTATCGATTTAAACTTAGCTTTAAAAGCTAGTATATTTTAAAATTGTTTGGAGTTCATCTCCCGTCTGAATACAAATTAACATACGACATTAATAAGAAAGCTTAGTAATTAGGGTGGGCTGGGTTTACATTTCAGTTTTTCGCCTGGGAAAGACTTACAATAAACCAACGCACCGTCGAAGAAATCGAATTTTTATGTCGAATCTTTAACTTTAAAAGGTATGAAAGCTAAGGGGCGTATTTACAATAATGTTTTGAACGACAAACATTAGTTCTAGCGTAAAACAATGGATGATATTTTTGGGAATGAACGCGGCTGAATTAAAGATGGCGCGTTAGAGTATCTTAGTTTTAATAAATTCGGACTTCGGTGACTCATCACCAGTTTCGATTAAACTAAATTTGATGTTTTTCAATTTAGAAGCCGAACTCCGGATTTCAATTCCATTTGGCGATGGCTCCATTCTCTCTAAAGACGTTCTTGAATAATGTAAACATTTCTGCCAGAGGTTTATGTACATTTACCGATTCCTTCATAATGTCCAGACCAAAATCAGTTCGATCAACAACATTCGCTTTTTTAAACATTAATTGATTCAATCGTAAGTGTCACAAACGTAATCCTCGAGAATTATAGCTATTTAGTATGCCAAAATAACACAATCTACTTGTGGAAACCTTTAACTAAAGTCCCATAGCTGATTTTCACGTTCTCTCACAGTCACAATCAAGTCTGAGGCCGATATTTCGGAACTAAAAAAACATTTCTTATTTTTTTCAGACAATAATTTGCCTCCTCTTGAGCATCGTAGTAACAACGATTCTATTAACGCTACGCCAATTAATTTCATCATTTAACAAACCGAGTCGGGACAGTCGTATTTACACGTTTTTTCGAACTCTCTGGAACGTTGCGTGCCTAATTCTACTAGAACGTAATGTTTAATATAATTCTATAAGCTGGCCTACAGTCACATTAAATTTCCTAACAACTCTGAACACATCGCGCAGCTTATCCAACCATCCCTAGAACACTGTCCTCGAGATTCTTATTGATGTCGTGGTTGATTGGATTAACGTTCTTTCTCATCGAGATGGGATGTCATTTGAAATCAGAATTTTGCGAAACTAACTACATTCATCTGGACACCATTGACGACCTTATTCGTTACAACATCACCCCTAATTTTGTAGCCAAGGAACACTCGCTTGATGACTTGGAAGGCCGGACACCAGATGTAAGTGCCAAATTGAAACGCGAGTGCCGTTTTGAAGAATTCATTTTTAGTGAGATCAGGGATAGATTTAATTTTAGAAGTAGGAATGGAGAACAGAGTAATCTGGGCACGCGTCAAAGTCCCGGACCCCCTTCCACGGGACGGAGTGGTATGAAAGAAGAGGCGGGTCATGGCGACAGATGTAAAAAGGAATTACGTATTTTTCGCCGTCCCCGTCAGCAACGTCATCAAAACGTAGTTTAAGTGAGCCATTAAGATAATTTAAACTTTTCGTTACGTGTTGGAGGGAGGGGCTCTTTACTGGGCTATGAGTCGGAAGTAAATACTAACCGTTCTACATTCCTACTTCTTTATTTCCTAGTCTACACAATCAGGACAATGAAACTGAGATCTAGCTGGGTACGCCTGACCATACTGACAACAGTTCTATGGTACATATTACAGAATGAAAGAGACAAAAATATTTTGAAATGGTTGGAGAATGTTCCGAAAAGACAAAAGAAAGGGGTACACTGGAGTCGTGTAACAGGAAACTATTTAAAAAAGCTATGGACAGCGGAGAGACCAAATGCTCTCATCGCGAACGGTCTCAGAGTTTTTAAAGGGCTAGCCCTAGCTCAGTTCACAACACCAAACCTCGAAACATATATTAGGGATGCTGATTTCTACTCATCGAAAATTAGCTCGGAATATTTATATTTCGGAATACCTAACTCGATTGCGAAAGATGACAAGATTTTCAGTGAATACATCACACTGGCGTAAGCTTCATATTCATATCTCAATCTTTCGGTGCCTGAGAACGAAACATTTTAAACTTTTGTTCCACACTTTCTAGATTTCAAATTTTATTTGAAACCGAGGCTTTGACTAAACTGGACATGAGATCCAAATTACAAGAGAATAAATTTAAATAGAAAAAACCACCAAAAGTCCTCGAGGTCCTGAATTTCACGGCTTTGGACTCGCTTGCAGTCAATTATAAAACTAAATATTATTTGCAAATTAAAGTTAACTTTTAATTGAGGAATATTCATTAGAAAAAATCTTTAGGGCCTCAAATTAACTCACTGCACTTATGTAGAAGATAAAAGTAAATGAAATTACTAGTATATACTCCATTAAAGTGTAATGTTTAATAATAGAAATATCGAACTGTATCGAAAATACCCAATCTATTGTGAATAAAAACGAAAATCAGCTCCAAAAAACTACACTAACTTTACAACGGACGTTATGATAAGAAATTTATTTTCTCCCGCTGATGTAGCCGAAGTTCGGAAAAGGAAAGTATTTGTAATAAATGTTCAATCATCAAAAGTGAGTTTTAATTAATTTATTGATACAAACTTAACGGCAATGGGGTTCCCAGATTTGGACTTTCTCGAACCCAGTATTTCTCTCTTTAAGCGATTCTTTTTTCAAATCATGTATGAACTGCTCTAAGAGCTAGGAGGTTTTTGAGTTAAGTCTACGCTACTATCAGTATAAATTCATCTTTTAAGTTCTCAAAACCTCTTGCCTAGCCATGCCCTAAACAGGATCACAAGGCTAAAGTGAACACTCTAAGAAAATGGGGTGTTCTTTAACACCTTTAAAAGTAGTTTATATGGATCCAAATTTGACATCGTTACAGGTGTTCATTTACACCCCTGAAAGGGTTTAATAACACTTATTTGAGCAATTGGTGTCAAAGATAAGAATAAAATGGTGCAACAGAGGTGTAGTTTAACACCTTTTTAACTCTTATATCGAACTAAAAGTGAATTTTTTACTCTCATATAAGTGTTGTGCAATTCCTTAAAAGGTGTACCATAGCACCTTTCCGAGTTTAAATAACGCTTTTAAGAGTGTCGCATAACATCTTACAGAGTGTCGCATGACACCTTACAGAGTGTCGCATGACACCTTTCTTAGAGTCACATGACACCTTTCCTAGAGTGTCGCATGACTCCTTTAAGAGTGTCGCATGACTCCTTTAAGAGTGTCGCATGACACCTTTAAGAGTGTCGCATGACACCTTTAAGAGTGTCGCATAACACCTTTAAGAGCGTCGCATGACACCTTTAAGAGCGTCGCATGACACCTTTAAGAGTGTTTGATTTATTAGCAAATAGTGCTATATTAATAGCAAGGTTCCAGCTTGAGAGAACTTATAAGAGGACAGTTCAAACATGCAGAACTATACCCCTTTAAGCAAGGGTAGTTCTCTCATGCAATGTGAAACTGCATTAAAACTTGGCCACTTGATCGACTTAAAATCCAGCGTGAAACTGCATGATAAGTTGGTCATTTTCACCGACTTAATAACTTCTGAAAAGGCAGAAAGTTTTAAATTAGTATAAATGCATCGGGGTGTTAAATTGGTTTTGGAGGCCATAATATCCCAGCAGTAGATACAGACGTACTCGTTAAATTTAAAAATCTCTTTTCACGAAGAGTTTTTCGAACACCAGAAACGCGTTTGACCTAATCTACTCTACAATATTTAGAAAAAAACATTTTCTAATCTAATTTTTCTCAAAATAAAGATAAGACATGTCACTAAAGCATGTGCCCCACATGTTGACCTCTCAAGCTGACGTCTATAGTCCATAACGGTGGAACGAATTCTACGCTACACCGCGGCCACAGGTCTGTTCAAGGCCTGAATATGAGGGTGCACAATATGCCTCTGGCATCGGTGCAAGGATGTGAGCCCCCTCTCCCCAATAGTAACAACAATAATAATAATAGTCGCCCCACTACCGACGCTATATACAAGGCCCATACAGGCTCACTTCGAAGGGGGGGGGGTCCCTCACTCATATATATTTGACTTGTGTGGTTGATAGATGGCGCTTATTCGTCTCTTTACATCGGGGGTCGTTTCTAAAGAAAGGTTGTTAGGGTATGGTTTTTATTTAATAAAGTTAATAAGTCAACCAAAGATATTTTCCAAGGAATGTTTTTGAAATATTAATTTTAATTATGAAGGATTTTTGAATTATTATCACGTTGTTGTATGAATCAGTTTATTTTAAAAGAAAATAATCACATTTTGTTTGTTTAGTTATCACTTAATATCACTTAAGGTTTTAGCTAATATCACTTTTGGTTTTAGCTAATATCACGTTTAGTTTTAAAGGAACTTTAGACCTAAAAATTTAACTATTTTGTAGCTAAATCCACAAAACAAATACAGATATACAGTCTTCCAAACTTTGATAACTTTTCTATTTTGAGGTTTTGAATATAATTTTTTAAACTTTGCCTTACAGTCAGTTTCATCTCTCGCATAGTTGTAGAGAAGAGGTCTAACAAATGTTTCTAACAAAAGTTTAGGAAGATTAGGGTTGTGGCACTGCTCATCACATGCCAGTGGTTTTTTAAAAAAAGGAAGGATGACCTGAACGTATATTTTCAAGGTATTTCTTCTTGGAAATTGCTTCAAACTTGACTGCACAAAGTCTAAAACCGATTTCAGCAAAGTTAAGCTGCTGAGGCGAGGGTCCTGCAATATGGGCACTTCCTATTTTGCACATCATAATTCATGATCCTGTCTTTACATCTTTCGCAGGCGCAAGTATGGCCACATGGAACAAACACACTATTTCTTCTATTTACCATGCATACCGTGCACAAATTGCCTACTTCTGGGACCTGGATTCGACCGACGGCTGGGGCCGGATCTCGGTCAACTCCGGGTGCCTGGTCTAGAACTGGAACGATGGCCGGGGCTGGGTCGACATCAAGTACCGGCGCTGGACCGGGGAGTGTGGCAAGAACTGGACGAATAGGGTTGGCCGCAGCTGGATGGACTAGACCGATGTTTGCCGGGGCTGGACCGACTGCTGCCGCCGCTGGTTGCGCATGTATAACACCTGGAATCGGCACAGTGGGACGGTCCAATTCTGCAACTACGTGACTTGCCACGCGTAGAAATTCCCTGACGGTGTACCGATTTTGCTCCAATTTTTCGTTACAGCTAACAATTCTTTTGTCATTAGACAAATGTTTTTTTTTCGTGGCCTTGCAATCTGGGCTCCGTTGTCCAATCTTGCGTACTCCTTTTTGTAAATACTTTCAACATCTTTAAGTCGATCTAAAGTGACCAATAAAAAAGTACAGGAAAGTTCGTTTGAGCCATGGAATTAGGTTGATTTCTAAATCCCAATTTAACACCATCCTTAATGGGCAAGGAAAATGGGTGATACCATGTAAAATTTCCATAGAAGCTGTCCAAGAGGTGACAATTAAGATATCAGAATTTAGAACAAAAAATTTTTATTTCCCAGCTGAACCTAATTTCTGACCTACCACCCCTTTGCAATTTAGAAATAGTCTTAAAATTATTTGATGGAATGGAGTAGCAGAATGTTGACTAACCCAAAAAGAAGAAAACATTTGGGTGAATAGCGCCTACTCTCCTGTTTAATTGGTTATGAAAACTCTCAACGTTATTATTCGTTCTTCGATGTTGACCATGAACAGATATGACGTTGGGTCCATAACCAATAAGCCATGTCGTCGTGAAGTATGCCATTAACGGGTTCAAACGAGCTATTTCCCTGTCTTCTTGTTCTGCCTGGTGTATCTCGTACCTTAGAGTGCGTTCGCCTTCCCAAATTCGGTTTGATGGCAGCAAAGCCACCGCCATCATCGTTCGTACAATTTTTTTCGCAACGTCATTGGTTGTGTACAAGTCTCGCAACCCCGGACTAACAACGTTTTTCCAAATAGCCTAAATAACAATATCACACTCTTAAAAATCAATATGCAAAATTTTATCACCAAGGGATCAACAGCTTTTATTAGAGCTGGGTTTTTTCTAAGGCGCTGGTTGAGGGTGCGGGTGCCAGAAAATTAAATATCGCCTAAAAAAGATACTCCACACGCCAAACGGCGCCTTTGAAAACCCGCTTGTACACATTTGATATATATATTGTGAAATTGATATACCTGGGTAAAATGAAAAAAACAACCAGAAATTTCCATGGCCGGTGGGAATACGTTTCTGAATGCCGTCATCGTGGCTCGCTCAAAGGCGGATAAAACGAGTGTTGGTAAAAAATCGGGAAATTTCTGCCTTAACCTCCTTAAGATGGTTTCATACGCTGTAATCGTTCGTCTAGTCATCAAAGCATACGCCATAGGAAAGGTCTGAAATAGTTTTAATTTTTTTTACATTTAGAACACATTATAAAGCTCGGCCTATAAGCATTCTAAGTATTTACAAAAGAACGGTTCTCTGTAAGGATGTAAATGATTAAATGACTTACGGAATCAAACGCAACAACATGGATAGTGAACAACTGGTCGAACATTCTCGGGACGACTTTAAAAGTTCCATCAGCGTTTATTACAGTTATTCTTCTCAGCATATCGTTCGTAAATACCGGAGATAGAAACAAAAGTGTTCCTCCCGCATCACCACCGGGGTTTAAAAACAAATCGTAAAACAGTTCTCCACTCTTTGACATGAAATAAAATGGAGAGTTTTCCACCACCCCGGCCAACTGATTGGGTGTTCTTATACCGTTTGGCACTAATTTCCGTCTTCTTTTGTGCATTCCGCTTTCAACTGATGCAAAACCGACAGTATCTACATTTGGATATCTATAATTATACAAAATTATATATATATAATTATTCTTTATTTATATTCAAAGTTGATCACAAACATCTTAAAGCGTAATGTGTTCAATAAATAAAACTATTACTAACCTCTCACTAACGATGTCAAAAAGTGACCTCACGGCGGTTGGAGATTGCGTCGCTTCGTTTTTAAGATCAGATTTGAATCTCTTGATTTGAATCGCGCCGTCGTCTTCTAAATGATTATGACCTTTTGTAACTTGGAAGTTACCATCACCTTGTATGGCCCTTGCCCCACACTGCGGACTATTTGTGCACACGAGATACACTTTACCGTATTTTTGATTGTTTTTGTGATATTGAAAATTATTGTGAATGTAAATTTGAGAGTTTTTCCTCAAACCCTTCAATCACTTCCATAACTTTAGTGTAAAAGCAAGTGTAAGGAATAAAGATTGTGGTTTCTAAGCTGTCGCGCAACTGTTATGCCAATGATTGGGAGAAAGATTGCAAGAAAGCATTTTTTTTTGTCTATTGTAGTCAGTAGACTAAATAAGATAAGCCAACAAGTTTAAAAATATTGACAAAATATTTTTTGTCTAGTCATACTTTTTAATTCTTTTAAATGCTTTTTTTTATCAATTGAGAGCAGGATTGCAAGAAAATATTTTTTAAGATCTATAGGCCTAGTTGTCAGTAGACTAGACAAATTTGGCAAGGTACAAAAGCATAATAGGGAAAACTCGCACACTAATATTGGCAGTTTGGCACGAGTAGGCAGGCAAAGAGAAACATTTTTACAAGGTTTGCTTTCCGCAATAAATGATCACCAAGAAATTTTAAATATTCTAAAGCACCAAACGGTGGAGCTACTGTAGCAGGAGTGTGGGAAAATCATAAAATAGAACGGTGATTGGTTGACCATGAAGACCTGCGGCAAAGACAGGTTATACTGTTTGGGTTATTTCTCTGCCTATATACTCAATAATGTTTCCCAGGGGCGCCATTCATTATTTTTCCCAGGGGGGGGGGCAAAAGGCAACACCCGGGAGCTAAGCCAAAAATTTTATTCCTTATAGGAAAATATGAAAAATAGGATTTTATAGTAGAAAAAGGGTGTTTTATAGGAAATATAGTACTAAAAATCCCCATATGTAAATCTATTTCAGCTCTAACTGTGTAGAAAAATCTTGGCTCGAAAATCGAACGGTCGTATTTTAAACTTTTCTTTGCTCTCCCCATATTCAACGGAATTTCAGTGAATCAAATGCTAGGTGACGCTGCGTAATGACATGTTACCAATTTATTTCGTTCTGGCACCCCCTCTCTGATGTCAAAGTATTATTGGTCGAAATAAGGAGTACCAGCGATGACGGGAAAGAGGGCATTTTATTATTTTCATTATTCAAGAGGATGAGCCGTCGTAAGTGCTACAGTTCAAATATACGTTATGTAGAATCTTAAAATAACACAAAGTGTGAACGTTTTGCCCAACACATTTAAATATGTTCCATATAGGATATAAATGAATTTTTTTTCTGGCTGTGTAGTCTTCAAACCCATTCAAATTGCCCATACTTTTTCCAAGTCATAGTCAAGAGCGTTCTTCCTAAGGCACATTGATCACGAACAAGAGTTTATTCCACATTTGTAAATGGCTTGTTGTTTGACCAAATTAATTTCCCGTGTGCTTACAAAGAAACACTAATCACAGTTGAAGACTTTTTTCTGGTCCGAGTTTCAATATGATATTAAAGATTTCATCCATACTAAGTTTGATCTTGTATTAATATAGGCCTAACCATGAATCTATATAACGATATTTTTGATACGAACAAAGATGTATAATAATGATAGAGTCAAAGAATATTGGTTATTAATTAGGAAAAGGACTTAATTTATAACATAATTGTTCAATTGGCGATTGAATGAGAACAAAAGGCAGACTTGGCTCTACACGGGATCTCAGAACGTTTTACGGCGGAGAGGGCACGAGCGAGGCTTGGTCCATTTTTGTACATGTTAATGTTTTTCACAGGATCTCACTTCTTTTTGTAGACCCTCTCGTTATACTTCGGTAGTTATATTAAAACAAGACCCTCTCGTGGTACTTCGTTTGCCAATATAATCGCTAACATTTGTCCATATTTACGCTTAATTACCCCTTTCGACCCGCAGAGAATATGTAATAAAGATTGTACGCGATATCCTAATATAAGAATGTAGCATCAGTTCCAACACATTTCTCTTAAACTACTACTCCTATTAGCTTTAATAAATAGTTAACTTTCGGTTAACTTTGGACCATTACGTCCTTTCATCAAGAACATACACTATTTCTGTTGAAAAGACGGCAGCGCCATCTAGTTTTAAAATAAAGAACTAAAGAACAATTTTATAAAAATTTCGGGATGTTTTAATTTTTCTTTGCTTTATAAAATAAATGAAAACTAAATCATGAATTTTAAGTTTCTATCTCCCCTAGAAGTACCTTAGAATTTTGATGATCGGTGAGTGAGTGACAATATAAGGTTAATTTCACCTGCGATATTTCAAAAAGTATATAGGGTAGGAACTTGAAATTTGGAAACTATAGCTAGGATTGACAGTCCTCGCGGCAAGCAAAATTTCAGACTTTTACCTGTACCCATCACGAAGTTACAGTGGGCTTAAAAGTGCCACGAGTTGCTTCGAGAAAAGGATGTCAGTGCTCGATCAGTGCTCGACTTGGCTGGGAGCACTGCCGTGCTCCCAGATGATTATACAGCTGCGTAATTACGCTGTCTAACCTCTCGATAAGGTTTCGGCGGAGCTTAGCGAAAGGAATCAGCAGTCACATGCCTGCTAGTGTTAGGAGCGGGAGAAGGAAGGCAGAGTTCGGGGGTGTGTAAATTCGAAACTTCACTTCCTCTTGTCTTGTGATTGGCTATTAGAGCTACGCAAAACGCGTCAAAGCTAGGAGGTAAACACCCAAAGAAAATCGGCATGATAGAAGGGGCATATGATAGCGCTGTATATTCATAGTTATATAGATTCATGAGAGAATAGTAAGCCTCGATACCCGCGGGCAGCGCAGGGGGGGATGAATTTTTTTCCCCCATGGTTTATACCCGCGAAGGGGGGGACGAATTTTTGCCCCCATGCCTCCATCCCCGGAGGGGGGGGTTGGTGTGTCTCCCCCTCACCTCCTCCACCTGAAGGGTGGAGGTTGTTCTTGAGTGTATGCTCTCTCTTTGCGCTAAGTCCCCTTTTTTTTATTCTGACTTTCACTTTCTCTTTACCCAGCCCGATACCCGCAAGAGCGCTGTGAAGGCTGGAGAGTTTTTTTTCTCTCTCTCTCTCTCTTGGTTCCCTGACTTTCACCGTCTCTTTCCCTTTGACCGTCTCTTTATTTTTACGCTTGCGAATGTACTAGCCTAGCGGCGCGAGAGCGCTGTGAAGGAGAGTTTTTTTTTCCTCTCTCTTGGTTTCCTCTCTCCGTTACATGCGCAAGGCGGGGGAATGCGTGTACAACCATAGCTGCGCTCGTTTTCTCTCCGAATAGCACTGAAATGTTATAGGAATATATCTCTCGGGTTCCTCTTCTCCGTTACGCGTGCAAAGCGGGGGAATGCCTGTACAAGCCTAGGAATTTCTCTCCCAACGTTTTTTTAATTTTACACGGAATTTTAATTCCGGTAATATTTTTTTTTTTACTTTTGCAATATGTATAAATCAAGAGGCGTTAAATACTTTATCCATGTTTTATTTGTCTATATATAATTTTAAATATTTTATCCATGTTTTATTTGTATATATATATATATAATTTTAAATATTTTATCCATGTTTTATTTGTATATATATATATATAATTTTAAATAGAAAAAAATTGAAAGATTAAAGGCCTGTTTGTAAATGAACATCATTTGCTACAGCTATGAGGAAACGCTTTTGCCTAAACCGGTCTAGGACTCCCTCATTGGGGGTACCCGCTCTCCCCTTGAAATAGTCGGTGATAGCGGCATTGAGACTAAAAATAGAAAGAAAAGATATTAGGGATCCATCTTTAAAAAAATAATGCTAATTAACTTACGAGCCCGAGAGAGACGTGTTAACGTAAACCGGCATAGGGTTTCCGGGAGTGGGTGTTATGTCAACGAATGGTATGAGTCGAGAACTCAACTCCCGGAAGACAACGTCGTCCTCGCGGAGATCAAAACCATGTCCGAGATTCTCCGCGCGAATCCTCACTAAGTCCTTATGGACATCAGCAAGGATCCTATAAAAAATGTTTGAATATAGCCATTAAAGTTTTAAAAAATATAGAGACTTTACCTGAAGAGGCTGCAATCATTTGGCAGATGTTCATTTACTCTCGGCGGGTTTTCCTGGGGTTGATGTGGGGGTGGCTGACGCTGTTGATGTGGGGGTGGCTGACGTTGTTGCCACTCGTAAAAATTTTGTCTCGGGTCCTCCTCGTCGTCCGTGTACAAAAGAA
This sequence comes from Phalangium opilio, assembly GCF_054372755.1. Classification (NCBI taxonomy): domain Eukaryota; kingdom Metazoa; phylum Arthropoda; class Arachnida; order Opiliones; family Phalangiidae; genus Phalangium; species Phalangium opilio. The sequence continues at coordinate 1,413,037 of NW_028324165.1, forward strand.
CATCGTCAATATGACTGTACGCCCTAATAAGTTCAAAAGTTAGTCTTTCCACGATTTCAGAAAAAAAACAGTATGCTCACATGATAATGGTGGATGATGTTCTGGCCGAAGCTAAAGCGAGAATGATTTTAGTATTGGGAAAATCTCCGTATATATAGTATGGAGGGGGACCGTTGAAACCCAGACACTCTTTACCCCCCCCCCTTATAATATACAAAAACGGTTTCTTACCTTTGGGGGCTAGGGGCGGGAAATTGAATAGCCCCCCGAGACGCGGATATTTATGTTATCGAAAAAGCCCTAGATCTACCATCTGTTGGGCGAGCACCCCGTAGGCCACTTTGTCGAGGAACAGTTTCGCCCGACGTATGTCGTGCTCGGTTGCTCTCCGAACGGACGCGGCGTCAATCACGCCGTCAGCATCAACCTCCCCTTCGGATTCCCTGTATATTCGGGCTCTCCTTTTAAAAAACTTTAAGATGGCCGTATTGAGACTGTAAAGAAAAAAGAAATTAGAAATGGTCTTAAAAAAGAAAAAAACTATATAACTTACAAGCCGGAATAACAGTTAGCTATGTTTAAGGGCTGTTCCTCGACTAGGGGTGCCCCCTCTAGGGGCTCTACAGGGAATACCATGAAACCCAATAGGGTTTGACCCAGGGCTTCGATAACATAATTTGTCTCGACCGAGTACACTTGTTCGATGGCCGGGCGTACTTCGTTGTTGGCAAGCCATTCTTCTTCCTCGGCCTCCTGACGGATCTGGGCTAAGATCCTGATCAAATTTTATGGAGGAAATATAGCTACTAAAAAATAGGAGAAAACATGGAATGTTTACCGTTGGATGTTGCAATCCAATGGCGTAGGATCTTCATCATCCTCATCCAATTCCTCATCCAATTCCTCATTCTCCCATTCCTCCTCCCCTCCCTCCTCCCCTCCTTCCACCACCACTTCCTCTAGTTCAGCTAGAGGAAAAGGTTCTTCTTCCAAAGGTTCATCTTGGACAGGTGGGTTTAGGAATTCAAATACCTCATTCCCAAACGGTAAAGGGTTGGGTGCCCTAAATAACCAAAAAACTTATTCTATGGTTTCAGGAGAAAAAACATTATACTCACATGTTGAAAGTTTGGTGCAGGATTTAGTCTTAGTAGTAGTGGTTCGTCAGTGTTTAGGCTGAGAGTGATTTTTGTATTGGGTAAATTGCCGTATTTATAGAAACCATGGAGAAACCGGGGGGTTCTTTTAGTCTCCGACGCTCTTTCTATATACCCCAATACAAAAACCTTATGATCTTTCCAATATTCAAAAGTTGTTATTGAAGCAAACGAGACCCCAAAATAATACAAGTCTAGACCACCTCACATATCTAAAAAAAAACAAGAATTTGACCCCGAGTTCAAATGATTTCTAACGATAATAACACATTCCTAGCCGATTTCCATGTACCCTAGCTTTCAATACATTAATAAAAACAAGTCTAGACCATCTCACATATCTAAAAAAACAGAATTTTGACCCCGAGTTCAAATGATTTCTAACGATAATAATAACACCGATTTCCATGTACCCTAGCCGCATGTCTTTCAATAAATTAATAAATAATACAAGTCTAGACCATCTCACATATCTAAAAAAACAGAATTTTGACCCCGAGTTCAAATGATTTCTAACGATAATAATAACACCGATTTCCATGTACCCTAGCCGCATGTCTTTCAATAAATTAATAAATAATACAAGTCTAGACCATCTCACATATCTAAAAAAACAGAATTTTGACCCCGAGTTCAAATGATTTCTAACGATAATAATAACACCGATTTCCATGTACCCTAGCTTTCAATAAATTAATAAATAATACAAGTCTAGACCATCTCACATATCTAAAAAAACAGAATTTTGACCCCGAGTTCAAATTATTTCTAACGATAATAATAACACCGATTTCCATGTACCCTAACCGCATGTCTTTCAATAAATTAATAAATATTACAAGTCTAGACGCTGTCACAAAAAAACAAGAATTTGACCCCGAGTTCAAATGATTTCTAACGATAATAACACAATCCTAGCCGATTTCTTTGTAGACTAGTTAATGTTGTCCACAATGCTTTAGAAACGTCTTGTTATGGTCCTATAAATATATATGCCTATCCAGATCAAATGACAAAAATTACGTTTTAAAAAATTTATTTCAATACAAATTTACACCAGGCCAAAAAGATTGACAACGCTTATACGTTTCTTTAAATAAGAAGTTTGAGACATTAATATATTAAATATATTATACGATTGAAAATCAAAACTTATTCCGCGTTCCTTTAATCTACTTTCAAAAGCCATTAATATTTTATACGGTGAAACGTACGAGCCAAAATATGATAGTACACGATCAAAATTAATATGATCTTCAATTTCTTCGAAAGAAAAGAATTCACCGTAACCTATGTGTAATATTTTATATATGGTAATAAGTTCAGCGCAGATCAAATCACCAAGTAATAAATACACCTGTTCGTTCGATACAAGCTTTTTCACATGTTCATTAATATATGGCATTAATCGATTTAACTCGCTTGCTTCTGAAGCGTTCAATGTGAAGTCGATACTGTCTCCACCCCTGATATTCGTTTCCAGCTTTAGATTGTTAAAGGTTGCGTGTGCTGATGTCGAAGATAATGGAGTATCGGCTAAAATAGCGTCGTATGATGTGGGTTCTTGGCAACTTGTCCATCCGCTAAGCGGACCAATTTTGGATGCAAAAGCTTGCCAGGTGTCAACATCAAAGCGAAACGTGGACAAATCTGGTTCTTTCTGGCATATTCTAATCTCTATATTGAGATCAGACGTGAATCCGAAAGATAGAAATACTTCTCCCAAATGAAATCTCGAATTGATTTTACGAGGTTTGGACGGGAGTTTTCGTTTACGAAAATTATCAACTTCCATTCTTATCTTAAAAAAAGCAACCGTTGCTATTATACCAAGCGAGCGCCCAAAACTGTTACGCAAAAATTCTACTTACAATTCAAGCGACCTTCTTATTCGACTGTCAAAATCAAAGTGAGCCCTAACATGGCTTATGTCTTCATTCTTTAGAGGGGGGGAGAAAGGGGGGGTTAGTTCTAGTTAAAGGTTGGCTTCTTTCATATAGGGTAAACATGTCTGGGCAAAGATTTGTTCTAGTTAGAGTTTAGCTTGGGGGTAGAGAGAGAGGGGGAGTTCTAGTTAGAGTTTAGTTTTGGGGAGAGGGGGGGAGTTCTAGTTAGAGTTTAGTTTTGGGGAGAGAGGGGGGTGGCAGTTCTAGTTAGAGTTTGGTTTTGGGGAGAGAGGGTGGGTGGCAGTTCTAGTTTAAGGTTGGCCTCTTTCATATAGGGTAAACAGGCCTGGACGAAACTGTGTTGGTCGGTTCTTGTTAGAGTACGGGCTCTTTAGAGGGAGAGAGGGGGGATGTATCTAAAAAAGATTACATTTTTGCTTCGTAAAAAGCCGTTACGTACAACATGTGGGGGGGAGGAGGGGGGTAAGCTGAGTGTTATGACCTATATAAGGCGATATGTTGAGTATGCAAAACTCATTCTCTACTTCAGAGTTATAAAGTAAAGACGAATAGCATAGTCTCGCTTTTAGAAAAGTTTTACAAAACCTGCCCGGACACGTCTTGATTTGAAAGGTAACGTATTTTTATATTCTTTTTTGTTTTTCATGGGGATAGCATTTAACGTAAGTTTTTTTTTTTACTATAAAAACGCGTAAAGATGGATCAAGAATCTATTTTATTCGAGATCGAGGAATTGGCCGCGTTACGACCATGGCCAATTAAGAAAATTTACGCTTTTTTCTTTAATTTATGTACATTACTCAAACTTAACCCAGCTACAGTCGGGGAAATTTTACCGCCTTGTTTGTCTAATAGAGGATACGCTATTCTTGAAACATTTACAGACATATTTAAATATATGTTAAGCGTACCGCGTGAACCCGAACAATGCCGCAACGCGGAAGAGTTGGACACACTCTATAATAATGTGCCTTTAGCGTATCGTGATCTATATAGGGCCCGTTTCGAACAAAGAGCGTTAGAAATAAATCAACGCGATATAGACGCTCAAGAATCTATTTTATTAGAGATCGAGTCGTTGGTTGTTTCGCGACCTTGGCCCATTGAGAAAATCTACGCTTTTTTCTTTGATTTATGTACAGTACTCAAACTTAACCCAGCTACAGTCGGGGAAATATTACCGCCATTTTTGTCAAATAGAGGATACGCTATTCTTGAAACATTTACAGACATATTTAAATATATGTTAAGCGTACCGCGTGAGCCTGAACAATGCCGCGACATTAAAGAGTTGGAAACATTCTTTAATAATCTGCCTTTAACGTGTAGTGAGCAATATATGGCTCGTTTCGAAAAAAGGGCGTTTGACATAGGTCAACGCGATATAGACGAAATGCAAGCTGAAAATCTACTCGTTGATGAGCAAGATGAAAACATGATTAAAGCTTTTAACATTTTCGAAAAGGAAGAATCAATTGTGCGGGAATTTGAATCTTCCCAGAACGATCGTATAGCTCGCGACTTTTTAAACAATAATCCAGAGCTGGGTTTCGCCTCTCAAAACGATTTCGCCTCTATAGATTTTTCGGGTCTTAGTAATTTCCCTGACCAATCTGGAGGCGGAGCGAGGGGGGCAGTTATGACGCCAATAGATTCTCTACCTCACTGTGAAATTACGGATCAAAGAGTGCAAATGTACCCTAGATTTAACCTAACGGGTCTCGAAATCACCGTAAGAATAACTAATAATTTGGTTGAAGGCTTAGCCAATATTGTCCAGGCCGTTCTTAATAGGTTAGCTCCATCTGATATGATTCAGATAACGGCCGAAAGTTTAAGCTTGCCAAACAGGGGCGAGATATCACTCTCATTTCGTAGAGCTGACCAATTGGACTCTAAATCTGTTTTAGATGAGATAGAGTCAGTTTTATACGATGATGAGTTTGAAAGATTCTTTTTGGGACCCATCGTCTTAAAATTTCACGTGGTGAGAATCCCGGTAGAAGGGTTTGGCCGTGCTGCTCCCAAAGGAGTGCGGTCCTTTGATATCTTTTCTCGTGACTCTCGAGGAATTATCAGGATAGTGAACAATGATAATCTCTGTCTAGCGAGAGCGATTTCCGTGGCAATTGCGCATTCGGAACATAAGAAAAACCCGACTAATATCGCGCTTAAAAACAAATTTAAGTCGATTTCGTACACACGAGCGGATAGAGGCGATACGGCCTCTCAACGAGATGCCGCTATAGAGCTTTGCCGCAAAGCTAAAGTTAACCCGAAAGACTGCGGTAAAGTAGAATCTATACAAAAATTTAAAGCCGAATTAGCGCAATATAATATATTAATATATATTTTTAAAAATAATTTGCCCGAGTTGATTTTGGGGGAAATCGACAATGACGACAATAGACCTCGTTTGATATTAATTAATCAAAATAGACATTACAACGTCGTCACGTCTTTAAGACCTTTGTTCGGGATGGACCATTACTGTGAAAATTGTCTGGTAGGATTTAGAAACAAGAGAGATCATAGTTGCAATCTTTATTGTTACAATTGTTTACGAGATCAAACTTGTACGGGTGCTGACCGAGCGTGTGACAAATGTCTCAAGGTTTTCAAAGGAGATGAATGTTTTAATTATCATAAACAAGATGGTGTAGACGGGAAGAGTATTTGCGCACAACTATTTCATTGCAAACAATGTTTCACGCAAATAAATTTATTTAAGCGTAAAAATCAGCCCCATACGTGCTGTGAGACCTATTGTTCTGTGTGCAGTAGATACACTCCCAGTCCACACTATTGTTACGTTCAGGTAATTAAAGAAGAACCTCCTAAAGTTCGCCAAGCTAAGAAACAGAAAGTTGTCCCTGATTTGCTTTATATTTTTTATGATTTTGAAGCGATTCAGATATTAGAATCTGAGGAAAAAAAAGGGGCGTTAGTCCACCAGCCTCTCCTTTGCGTATCAGAGATGGTATGCGAAAGTTGTATCGATGTGCCCGAGGCTGGTTTCGTCTGCGGGAAATGTGGGTCACTAGGCCCGAGACAGAGAGTTTTTGAAGGAGCAAACCCTGTTTCAAATTTTTTAGCTTTTCTAAGAACATTAGCCTCTGTCAAGAAGGTAACTTTATTGGCTCATAATGCTAGCGGATACGATAATCAGTTTCTATTGCGAGAGATTATGGCTCTAGGCGAAGAATTTAAACCTAACTGCATAATTAACGGCACTAAAATTATAAATTTAACTGTCTTTAATTTAAATTTCCTTGACTCTTTCAATTTTATCTCCGTACCACTCTCTAAATTCGCCGCCACTTTCGGCTTAGAAGATGCAGCAAAGGGTTATTTCCCTCATTTTTTATTTAACGTGGTTAAAGATCACGTCTTCGACCTTAATAATCAATTAGCAACAAATTATGTCTTAGAAAACCAAATGCCTCCTCCAGAAGCTTACGGGTCGGAAAATTTAACCTCCAAAAATCTCAAAGAGTTTATGGAGTGGTACGATAAACAAATTGAGGAGAAAAAAGGCTTTAATTTTCTGGAGGAATTAAAGTTTTATTGCATCAAGGATGTTGTGATATTAAAGTTAGGTTGTCTAGCTTTTAGAAAAATTTTCTTGGACATTGCCCAGGTGGAACCTTTCCAGGTCGCGTGTACTATAGCCGGTTTGTGTAGCTGGGTATACAGGAGACACTTTATGGATAAAGATTCTATAGGCATTATTCCTCATAACCTCTATAGAATGATTGATAATCAGTCACTTGTGGCTATAGAATGGTTATCCTGGTATGCTCACGAAAACGGCGTAAATATACAGTCTGCGTTTAACGGCTCTGAAGCCAAAGTTTTGAAAATGAAAGTGGACGGCCTTTGTGATAAAGATGTTCTAGAGTTTAACGGGTGTTATTTCCATGGTTGCCCCAAATGCTACAAAGTCAACCGTAACCAATCTTTGCAAGGTGATCCTGGTCAAACCTTGAACACCTTGTACGTCAGAACTTTAAAAAAGAAGGAACGAATCGAGAAAGCGGGTTTTAAAGTAATAACGAAGTGGGAATGTGATTGGACTAAAGATAAAACCGATAATCCGGCTATTGGTGTTTTTCTGGAAGCAGAAAACATTAAAGAAAAAGTACGCGAACCTTTAAATCCTCGCGATGCCTTTTTTGGTGGAAGAACGTCGGTACTTAAACTATACCATAAAGTATCCGGCAGCGAGAAAATGCATTACGTTGACGTAACTAGTCTCTATCCTTTCGTCAACAAGAGAAAGAAGCTGAAAGTCGGGCACCCAGAAATTTTACTGGATAATATTCCCGACATTTTCACATTCGATGGATTTCTGAAATGCGAAGTTTTGCCGCCAATTGGCCTCTTTCACCCTGTTTTGCCCACAAGGTTAAACAATAAATTAGTTTTCACTCTTTGCCGGGAGTGTGCCTTGAAACGTTTCCAAGGAGACTGTCGCCATTCCGACGAAGAGCGAAAACTAATCGGCACTTGGGTGATTGATGAACTTCGTGCCGCTGTAAATCGGGGTTATGTTATCCTAAAAAAGATAGAGGCCTGGAAATACAAGGTGCGACAATATAACCCTGAAACTGGCGAGGCCGGCTTGTTTCAAAAATACGTTGATTCGTTCCTTCTTCATAAGCAGACGGCTAGTGGTTACCCCTCGAATTGCGTTACCCCCGAGGAACGTGACAATTATATTAAAAATTTTAAAATTAGAGAGGGGGTACTTTTAGACCCAGTCAAGATTAAAAGAAACGAAGGGTTGCGTAGCGTAGCAAAACTTGCCTTGAATAGTCTTTGGGGTAAATTCGGGGAAAGAGTGAAACCAACCAAAACGGAAATTATCAAAGAACCCCGCAGACTTTACGAACTCTTAAGTAACCCGGATGTTGAAGTAAAAAGCGTTTTAACCATAAATGAAGAAACGCTGCTAGTCAAATGGGTTCCTACGACTGAGGCCGACGTTGTTTTGAAGCATACCAACGTCTCTATAGCCTGCTATACAACGGCCATGGCCCGTCTTTGTTTATTAGAATATCTGGAAATTGTCGGGGATAAATGCTATTACTACGATACAGATTCTCTTGTGTACATGTCCCCCCTGGGAATACCGCTAATAGAAACTGGTAACTTTCTGGGTGAAATGACCAACGAATTGGAAGGTTATGGTAAAAACGCCTACATTGATACCTTTGTCAGTGGAGGATGCAAAAACTATAGTTATTGGGTAACAGATCCAGACTCTGGCAAAAGGTTCAATACAACCAAAGTCAAAGGGTTTCGTCTTAATGTCTCTAACGAGAAACTAGTCAATCACGAAACTTTAAAAGGATTACTAGGCGTTGATTTAGACAAACCCCTTTTGCCCATAACTGTTCCAATTTCGAGACACATTTCGAGGCTTCCCAATCACACGCTTGTCTCTATAGACACTCACAAAGTTTATAGAGCCACGGTCGATAAAATCCGTATACTAGACAATTTCAAAACAGTCCCCTATGGCTACCAGAACCCAACTTAATTTATTAACTAATTTATTGATTTATTTATTTATTAATTTAAAACTAATTTATTAATTTAAAACTAATTTATTAATTTAAAACTAATTTAAAACTAATTTATTAATTTAAAACTAATTTATTAATTTAAAACTAATTTAAAACTAATTTATTAATTTATTGACTAATTTATTAATTTATTTAAAAGTGTATATTGTATATTTAAAATAAAAAAAAATTTAAACTGATTTTGTTCCTTTTTTTCCCGCGCTTCCTGTCATACGCGTTTCCCTGTCATACGCGACACGCGGCGCGTTTCCTTGCTATGCACGACGCGATCATTTCCGCGACACGCTAGAAGAAGAAGACGCGCGCGACCCCTATATTAACGTTTGGCCACTTAAAGTTTAATTTATTTAAGCTCGAGAGCTCGGAGAACAATGAATCCCTTTTATCACCCGTGTACCATAACGGTAAATGGACCGAGTGGGGCTGGAAAGACGTTTCTTTGCGAAAGAATCATTAAAAATCATCGGGAAATGTTTGAACCCAATATCGCTGAAATTATTTTCTATTATTCAGAATATCAACCATTTTACGACAGATTGAAAGGTTTGGTTGTCTTTAAGGAAGGTTTGCCGGATATGAACGAGTACGACGGCTCTCGAAATTGTCTTCTAGTAATAGACGATTTAATGGATCAGAACAAATCAGGTTTGATCGGTTCAATTTTTACCAAGTTTAGTCATCATCGTAATTTAAGCGTGCTATATTTAACTCAAAATCTTTATCATAAATCCAGCGATGCTAGGGACATAAGTTTAAACACAAATTATTTGATACTGTTCAAGCAGGTTAGAGATAAATTGCAAATAAATTATCTAGCTAGACAAATGTACCCGCGTAACCCGAAATTTTTAATGGAGAGTTACATGGACGCTACAGAACAACCTCATTCGTATTTGCTACTGGACTTTAAACAAAACTGTCCCGAAGATTATAGGGTTAGAACAAACATATTTCCCGATGAGATCATGGTAGTGTACGTGCCCAAAAAGAGATAAATAAGACTCGTATCATACAAGAGCATTCATTTGAATTATGAAACGCCGAGCGATTACATCACAGCGAGACGTTCTCGCACTCTTGAGTAAACTTAAAAAAGGGCCTAGACACGCCTTTATAAGATCCGCGGATAAAGGTTTAATAGACGCTATATCAGAATTAGTTTTAAATACGCTACACGGAAACGTGAAATTGAATTTGGCCCAAAGAAGTAGGCTATACAGGTATAAGAATAACCTACGCAAAATAGCTAGTAAAAGAATAGCTTGGAAAAAGAAAAGGGCTATTTTATCGAACCAAAAGGGAGAAGGTCTTTTTTCTTTACTCGTACCGCTTCTTTCCTCGGTTATCGGAGCTTTTAGTTCGTAATGTACCATAAAATGACCTTGGTACCCTTGAATGAACGGCAAATACCGTCTCAACCCGCTATTCAACCCGCTGATACTCTAAAGACAGATGTTATGCAAGAATTGAATAGGGAGATGCAAACGGTTTTAAACAACAAATCGTTAGACGATCGCTCCAAATGGATTATGTACCAACAGCTAGTCCAAAGGTACAATAACGTTTCTCGAGAAATCGTGCCGGATCCGACCGAAAAATGGATTGACATGTTCCCCCTCAAATATAAGGGGAGAGCAAAGAAGGTTTTCACTCAGTTGCAATCGCTTGGCGAGACCTTAAGGTGGTCGAAAGAAGGAAGACTATTTGTAAACGGGCGAGAGATCAAAAATTCTGATATAGCGCAGTTAGTATACCATTACATTTCCCCCCTTAAAGAAATACCCGAAGGCTGGAGCGATTTTCATAGCATTGTAAAAGAAATTGAAGGACCAAAAAACGCCGTCTCTCCCGAACCAGTCCCCATCCTTCCCCCTCCTCCTCTCCTTCATTTCACTTCCCCGCCAAAAAGAACGCCCTTAAAGAGACGGCTAAGAAATTACAATAAAGAAAATTCAAGCGGGGCTCGTTACGTTACGAAAAGGAAATCTTCTTCTTCTATAATACCAAAATGGCTGAGCTTCAACCCAACAACACCGAAAAATTAAAAACCATATACTATGATCCTTCTAACCCCGCTTCGTTTTCAGGAATAGACGCTTTACATCGAGCTGTTAAAGATGATGGTATATCGAAAGCGGAAGTAATTTCGTTTTTGGAAAGTTCCACCCCGTATACTTTGCATAAAACGGCTCGTAAAAAGTTTAAGAGGCGCCAAATTATAGTTCACAATATCGGTGATTTGTACCAAATAGACTTGGTTGACATGCGATCCTTGGCCAAAGATAATGATAACTACACGTTTCTATTGACGTGTATAGATTGTTTTAGTAGAAAACTATGGGTCGTGCCCTTACTACGTAAGACGGGAAAAGAAGTTGTTAGAGCCTTAGCTCTTATATTCAAAGACCAAATACCGATTAGAATAGAAACGGATAAAGGGAAGGAATTTTTGAATTCCTCGGTCAGAAAATTTCTCAAAGAAAAGGGGGTTAAATTCTTTACAACCGAGAATGACGTCCACCACGCCCCCATTGTAGAAAGAGTGAATAGAACGCTAAAGTCTCGTATGTTTAAACTGTTTACCCATCTCCATACTAGAAGGTATATCGACCACCTACGAGATATAGTGTCGGCGTATAACGGCGCTTGGCATAGTACTATTAAGATGACGCCGAATAACGTTAAGCCAACCAATATATTAGAAGTGTATAGAAATATTTACGGGACTGAAAACAAAGGACAGAAAAAACGCCCTCCTCCCCGAATAAAAGTGGGTGATTACGTCAGGGTTAGCAAAGTAAAAATGGTTTTTGAAAAGGGTTACGAAGCCAATTACTCCGCCGAAGTTTTCCAAGTTGATTTTATCGGAACTGCCCGTGATCCAGTGATTTACAAGTTAAAGGATCTGGAAGGAAACCCTATAAGTGGCGTGTTCTATCGCGAAGAGGTTCAGAAAACGGTTAAACCTGAAAGGTTCAACATTGAAAAAATTATAAAGCGACGAAAAAGGCGTGGAAAATTGGAGTTATTAGTATCTTGGGAAGGTTACCCGAAAACCCAAACCTCTTGGGTTCGTGGAGAAGATGTCGAATCAATCGTTTTACCTAACCCTACCAAGTAACGTCAACGGCTCGTTATTTCCCGATAATACCAGGGCGCATTACTGTACCAAGCTACCTAACCCTATTCATTTAAATGGAAAATGGGAAGTGTCTCTAGTAGATATAATGTATACGTCTACTTTTTACAACGTGCCAAGGCCTAAGGAAGAACGTGATGTTAGCTTTCATAACGTTTCCAGATACGGGAGCAAATATACAGTAGGGGAGGTAGCCGAAGGCAAGAAAAGAGAGAGAAAAAGTAAAGACGCTAGGCGGGAGACCATAGTTGCGCCCGACGTTCCCCCGGGGTTTTACAAGTCTATAGAACATTTAATAAACGTCATAAATAATTCGTTTGACAAAAATGGCCCATCACCGCGGCTGATTTACGATAACGTAACCGGGCACATTACTATAAACCAACCTGAAAGATTATTGAAACCTTATTTAAAATTCGAAAAACCCATTGCCGAAATACTGGGATACGATGAAGCTAACGAATGTATCGGTCGTAGCCAAAGGCCCTCTAATTTGAATTACCACGTTCCGGACCAGTTATTTATCTATTTAAATATCGCTAGCGATCAGATTGTAGGCGACCACTCGGTTCCTTTACTACGGATCGTTTCGGTTGATGCCAAGAAACCATACGGGTCTCAAATATTTCAAACCTTTACCAATCCTCATTACGTACCCGTTGGTAAAAATTACTTTGATATCATCGAAGTTAATATAAGGAATAGTTTAGGGGAACCGGCGCCATTTGAATACGGGAGCTTAACGGTTAAACTACACTTGCGATGCCTAAGCCAGACGTCTTAGAACGGAGACAATGTTGCTACAAGCAATATTACAATAATCAAGCGGGAACCGGAACCGGAACCGGAAGTTATTATATAGGGACTAACCCTAATTTGAAAGGGCACGGGGGGTTCGGATCCTTTTTTAGCGGATTGGTAAGGTTTGTTAGGCCTTTGCTTACAAGCGGTGCCAAATTTCTCGGCAGAAAAGCCGTTAGTACGGGGACCAAAATTTTCAGTGACGTAGTATCGGGCAAGGATATTAAAGAGGCTGCTAAGAAAAGAGTAACGGAAACTTTAGATGATATTAGAACACAGCATGGGGGAGGGGGGAAACGTCGCAGACGTAAAAAACCCTTGAAACGAAAACGGGCTCAAAGTAAAAAAGGTATAAAACGAGCGGCTACCAGGAAAATAAAGCCAGTTCGCCGTCGTATACCCTACAGGTCAAGACGACACGATATATTCTCCTAAAAATGTTTCAAGCGACAAAATCTGAGCTGGATTTTTTCGAATCTGTCCCGATTCAAACATCGGTAGAATCGACCAAGTATGTTTGCTATCGACCTATTTCGGTTTTGGATGGAGACTCTCAGATTGAATTTTACGTTCCCGGAAATGGCGAAGAATATATTGACGCCTCTCTAACTATGCTTTATGTTCGAGCTAAAATAGTACATACGGACGGTACCGATCTTGTTGAAGCCGATAACGTAGGACCCATCAACAATTTTTTACATTCGCTCTGGGATACGGTAGAAGTGACCGCCAATGATACGTCTATTTCATCTTCAACCGGAAACTACGCCTTCAAGGCCTACCTAGAAACATTGCTAAACTATGGCGGAGACGCTAAAAAATCTCATTTAACTTCTTCATTATGGCATAAAGACACGGCTGGGAAAATGGTTTCTGTAACTGAAAACCAGGGACATCTTGTTAGAAAAGAGTTAGCAAAGGAATCGAAAGAGATTGAAATGTACGGAGCCCTACACGCTGATATGTTTAACGTTTCAAAATTCATACCCAATGGCGTCAGTCTTAGAGTCAGGATGACCCGAAATAAACCGGGTTTTGTTTTGCTCGGAGCTCCTCCCCCCGGTGGCGTGTGGTACAAGCACGAAATACTCGAAGTAGGTTTATATATTCGTAAAGTGAGAGTAGCCCCTCGGGTAATGCTAGCTTTAGAATCGGCTTGGACTAAAGCCACGGCTAAATATCCATTCACTAGGACAGAAGTGAAAGTTTTTACCATTTCGGCAAATATTCAAAAAACTACTATAGATAACGTATATTTAGGGGTTTTACCAAACAGATTAACAGCGGGTTTAGTAACTCATAACTCGTATAACGGCAAATTGAGTTGGAACCCTTTCGAATTCAACAACTTTAACGTGAATTATATTAATCCGATTATCGGCTCGGAACAAGTACTCGCTAAGCCTTTGCGACCAAATTTCAAAAAGGGTCTTTACGCTAGATCATATTATTCTCTGTTTACCGGATCTGGTACTCATTACAAAGACGATGGTAACGAAATATCTATGAAGGAGTATCCCAAAGGTTATACGCTTTACTGTTTTGATTTGACTCAAGATGGTACCGCGTCAGATATAAATCATTACAACCCTATACGACAAGGACAATTGCGACTTGAACTCGGGTTCGAAGAACCAGTACCCGAAACGCTGAGTTTGATCGTTTATTCAGAATTTCAAAGTTTAATGCACATAGATCATAATAGAACAGTCGTTGTAGATTCGCCATGAACGCTTCAACCATAAGAAGGGTTTTGAGATACACCCGCGGTTTCATGGGCGTATACCCGCGCGATGTTCTACCCAAATATATCCTTCGATACCCGGCTTCCATTGTTATAAATCTAGATAATCACAAAGGAAACGGTAGTCATTGGATTTGTCTCTATATCGATGGGAATAAACAATGTTATTATTTTGATTCTTTGGGTTTGGGTCCCTTGACAGAAGATATTAAAACATTTATGAGAGAAAATTCTACGAAAATAAACTATAATAGGAGGGCTTTGCAGCCCCCAGACAGTTCCGCTTGCGGTATATACTGCGTTGTATACATTATGCACAGAACGAGGAGAAGAAGCACAAACATGTTTTTCAAGAAATTTAAGAGGGATCCGTGGATGAATGACGTCATCATTTCCAACCTCTATAAGAGAACCACGCCCTCCCACTGAATTCTCTTACCCAATCCCGACTCGGTATTAGACCGTGTTATGACGTCAGCCGTTCCAGCCTCTATAAGAGAAACACACACCCCGTGAATTCTCGTATCCAATCCCGACTCGGTTGGTGTTATGACGTCAACCAATCTCTATAAAAGAAGCCCTACGGTCGTTAGAGGATTCATATCTACTCCCGGCTCGGTTTTAAACAGTCACCCACAGACTCGCTGCTAGTTATTATTATGAAGTCCGCCGTTATTGAATTAGAATACCTGAACGGACGCACTCGTAGTGATGGCAGCACGGACATTATCGTGAAAGAATTGGCCATAACAACCATCGAGGCCAAACCGGCTACCGTTTCCTGGACATTCGCGCCGCCGTACAATAAATCACACGTCTCGATTTCAAAACAACGGCAAAACCAGTGGGTTTCGCGTAATCTGCACCGATTGGACTGGAATGCCGGCTTAACCTCATACGCCAAACTCGACGATTGCCTCGCCGCCGGTCTACAGGGGGTCGACCTAATCTTTTCAAAGGGTGACGAAAAAGTCACCTTTCTCTCTGACCGTCTCAACAGAACGGTTCACGACTTGAACGACTTCAAGTGTCCGAAAGCCACGACCGCGGACATCATTTCTCTTCCCGTACGGTGCTTGTACCCTCACCCCGTCGGTGAGCACCGAACGGCTTGCGCCTTTGACAAGGCTTTAATTTACGCCTTATGGGCGCACTCTAACAAAGCCGAAATTAATATTTCGTGCAATCTAGATATCCTTAATGATATTTACATGTAAAAAAAATGAATAAATGTATTTTTTCCTTTAAAAATGATTTTATTTTTTCAACATACACATATTACAGCTTGAAAACAGATTCTCTGAAGGGGGGAGAACATGTCTGGTCGTGTTATTTGCAGACGAGTGACGTAAACAACATTTGTAAAGGGGGGTGAGAGGTTCATAGCAGGGATGGCGAACGGGTCTGGGCACGAATTATCTTTAATCTTGGGGGGATCCATTTGGTTCGAATGTCGTAAACAACTTTGTATACAAAGAACGTCTGCGGGGCTGGCTGACAAGTCTGGGCAAAGATTTGTTCTAGTTAGAGTTTAGCTTGGGGGTAGAGAGAGAGGGGGAGTTCTAGTTAGAGTTTAGTTTTGGGGAGAGGGGGGGGGTGGCAGTTCTAGTTATAGGTTTAGTTTGGTAGTTAGAGTTTAGCTTGGGGGTAGAGAGAGAGGGGGAGTTCTAGTTAGAGTTTAGTTTTGGGGAGAGAGGGGGGTGGCAGTTCTAGTTATAGGTTTAGTTTGGTGGCATGGGGGTCGGCTCTTGATATATTTTGAGTTTGGTTCTAGTTAAAGTTTAGGGGTGTGGGGGGAAGGCGAACGGGTCTGGGCATGAATTATTATTTTAGCCGCTAGGGGGGTGTTGTACATGCTGAATTATATAAGCAAACGGAAAAGAACGTTGGGTTTCATAACTAGTATGAACACCGAGGCGAAAAGACGTGAAAGTTTCCATCGCTGGAAGGGTCCGTATACAAACCCCCGAGATCTAGCTAGAGACGGATTTTTTTATTTATATACGTATGGTCACGATACCGTAGAGTGTTATTTTTGTCACGGTATATTAAACGATTGGAAAATTCGGGATTCTGTGCACGAAGAACACAAACGTCATTTTCCTAGTTGTCCCTTCATCCGCGGACTTCCAACAAACAACGTACCGATCGAAGACGACAAGGGTCACGACGTACCACCCACCGCCCGCTCTGATTATATGGAGTTTCGCATTCCAAAGTCTGTCATTCAAAAGGCAATTTTGGATACCTACGTCCAAGAAATTTTCAGCGACCCCAAGAATCGCGAGATGTTGAACACGACATGAATTCGGAAGAAGCCCGTTTAAAAACTTTCCAATCGTGGCCGTCGCTTTACGTTGATGCAGGCGAACTAGCGCGAGACGGGTTTTATTTAGGCCGTAGAGATACCTTCAGATGTTTCTTTTGCCATGGTACTCTTCAAGTATGGACAAACTCGGAATCGGTAAACGATAAACATAGACAATTGTACCCAGACTGTCCATACATTTTCGGGCAACAAACGCTAGTCCACACGGACCATACCTTCAGATGTTTCTTTTGCCACGGGACTCTTCAAGTATGGACAACCTCGGAATCGGTACGCGATAAACATAGACAATTGTACCCTGACTGCCCTTTCATTCTTGGAAAACGGACGCTCAATGTGCCTATCGAAGTAGACGTTACTTCGGAAAAATGTGACTATATCTGTCTTATCAAGAAAAGACGAATTTAAAAGACTCTTACAATGGTGAAAAAAAAGGTTACTTTTTGCCCTTTTACCGTAATATATAAAATACCTTACGAGGATCGTTTTAACTATTATTATATCGATAAATTGCATTTTAATGAACGCATCCGTAATATTAATACTTTACTAGAAAAAATACTTTATGTAAAAAGAATAAAACATGGATAAAATATTTAACGCCTCTTGATTTATACATATTGCAAAAGTAAAAAAAAAAATGCCCCGCTTTAAAAAAAAAATATTACCGGAATTAAAATTCCGTGTAAAATTAAAAAAACGTTGGGAGAGAAATTCCTAGGCTTGTACAGGCATTCCCCCGCTTTGCACGCGTAACGGAGAAGAGGAACCCGAGAGATATATTCCTATAAAATTTCAGTGCTATTCGGAGAGAAAACGCGAGCCGCTATGGTTGTACACGCATTCCCCCGCTTTGCACGCGTAACGGAGAAGAGGAAACGACGAGAGAGGAAAAAAAAACTCTCCTTCACAGCGCTCTCGCGCCGCTAGGCTAGTACATTCGCAAGCGTAAAAATAAAGAGGCGGTCAAAGGGAAAGAGACGGTGAAAGTCAGGGAACCAAGAGAGAGAGAGAGAGAAAAAAAACTCTCCAGCCTTCACAGCGCTCTTGCGGGTATCGGGCTGGGTAAAGAGAAAGTGAAAGTCAGAATAAAAAAAAGGGGACTTAGCGCAAAGAGAGAGCATACACTCAAGAACAACCTCCACCCTTCAGGTGGAGGAGGTGAGGGGGAGACACACCAACCCCCCCCCTCCGGGGATGGAGGCATGGGGGCAAAAATTCGTCCCCCCCTTCGCGGGTATAAACCATGGGGGAAAAAAATTCATCCCCCCCTGCGCTGCCCGCGGGTATCGAGGCTTACTATTCTCTTTCATGATATAACCGGAACGAAGCAAACAACTTTAGCGGGAGAAAGGACCACTCTTCACAATAAGTTATTATAGGCCTATATGCAGAATTGTGCAGGTGCAATACAATTTAGAATGGAGCAATTTAATAGATTGTTACATACACAGTTTTGGCCTATTCATGAATCATTACAGAAGACGAGGAAATATGGTTTTTGTCCAACTGGTTAAACAATGTAAATCCATCTATTCACACATGTGTTTTCTACGTTTATGTTCTATCAAATGAGTCTTCTGGGTACATTCATAGTCACACCGATCACATTTTAAGGGTTTTTCACCACTATGAATGAGTTTATGTCTAATCAAATTATTCATCTGAGTGCATCCATAGTCACACCGATCACACTTGAAGGGTTTTTCACCATTGTGAATGCGTTTGTGTGTGATCAAATTATCCTTACGAATACAAGCATAGTCACAATTATCACACTTGAAGGGTTTTTCACCAGTGTGAATGCGTTGATGTGTGATCAAATGAGCCTTCCACGTACTTGCAAAGTCACACCGATCACAATTGAAGGGTTTTTCACCGCTATGAACGCGTAGATGTTTGGTCAAAGAACCCCTGTCCGTGCTGTAATATTCGCACTCTTTACATTTGAAGGATTTTTCATCACTGTGAATGCGTTGATGTGTGATCAAATCTCTCTTCATTGTGCTGGTATAGTCACACTGATCACATTTGAAGGGTTTTTCAGCACTGTGAAGGCGTAGTAGATGTGACTTCAAATCATTCTTCCGACTGAATCTATATTCACACCAATCACATTTAAAGGGTTTTTCTCCACTGTGAATGCCTAGATGTACTGTCAAAGCGCACTTCCGCGTACTTGCAAAGTCACACTGATCACATTTGAAGGGTTTTTCACCACTGTGAATGCGTCGATGAATGTTCAAAGAACTCTTCTGTGTACTTGCAAAGTCACACTGATGACATTTGAACGGTTTTTCACCGCTATGAATGCGTTGATGTTTGATGAAATCGCACTTATGCTTGCATGTATAATCACACTGTTCACATTTGAAGCGTTTTCCTTCTTTACCCTTTCTAATGCGACGTTGTAAGCCCCGTTTATATTCAGTTGAATATTTGAACCCGGTTTTACGATTCTTCTTCAATTTCTCTATAGAAAATATAAAAACCACAAACATCATTTATAGTTTAGTATCAAAAAAACAATAACATTCAAGCGAACTTCATAAAAAAGGTAGTGCGTACGAAAACGAAGTGTTACAGAATAAAAAAGGTGTGTTGATTAAAGGCGTTAGTCGATGAGTAAACGAGCATATCAACAAAAAGGGGATGAAGATCACCCTTGGCTCGAAAGGTTGTACTTTTAACTTTTCTTCTCTCTCAAATTAATTTTCATTCAATAGTTTTAAGACAGTATAACTACACACTTATTAAAGGGGCTCGCCGGCGCTGTTGGGGGGAGACCGCCCTTAGTTCAGGGGGAAAACACCCAGCTCTTTCGCCATAAGGAATGGCTCCACCGTCGCGGTGGGCGGGTAAGTAATATGCTAACCAACAGTTTGACCTCCCTTCACCCCAACAGCTCCGGCCAGCCCCTTTAAGTATGTACAACAACAACGAGTGAAAATGAGAATAAATTATAGGCTTTTCGCCCAAGATTAGTTTTCATCTAAATCTAAAGCGTAATAAGGTCCAAAATTTAAGCACTGATTTTCCTGCAGGGAGTTCGTGTCTCCGTCATTCGCGATTTTCGGAATATGATAAAAATACATTACAATTGTTAAGCGACCTCCGAGCAGTTACGCTATTAGGCTTTATACCGAGAAGTCGGAAATATGACTACTCATACTAGGTACTCAAGACTATTAAAGCATTAAATGTTTTACCTGTAATTTCCGACCGAGACGATGAGGTTTTACCTTCTGGAATCTTTGGAGCGACACCTTCTAATGTCTCCGAGTTGGACACCGAACTATTATGTTGAACTGCAATTGGAACTTCGGGTAAATCGCTTTCCATAGAGACGGAGGGCATTTCTGATAGTTCAATTGGGTTGCGTTCTAGTTCAGGAACACACACTGGCACACTCAATGAGCTCGGATTGACAAACAGTTCCATACTTTCATTTTGTCTATCAGTTTCCTTTGCACCTGTCAAGGCGTTTTTGGATTTGTTATCTTCAAGATCGCTTTCTAGGGCTGTTTCTAATGAATCGCCTTCCACATTTTCATCCAAATGTTTCTCGGTTTCAACATTCAATTCAGGAGCACGCAATTCCTTCGATTGAGTTGAATTATCCTCAGTGTCCCCCTCTGTCGAGACACTTGGCGATTTAAGAAGGAAGTCGTTAATGTTAATATTGTTCTTAAGAGGTTCTCGTGGCGAATCGCTCTCCGTGTTCGTATCAGGAGACATTTCGAATTGGTTTTCGACCTTAATTTTACGTGAAAGCGCACGTTGAGGCAAACTGTAATCGTAATTCGGTTTAGGGACACACGGATTCGTATTTGCTTTATAAACCCCATATTTTCAGAATTTATTGAGGCAATTGCAATTTCTGTATTTGTATTGTAAACCTCCGCCACATATTGAGGTTCAAAAACAAGTGATTCTTGAATAATATCTTCTTTATCCAGAATGCCTTGGACACTGTGCATAACAATAGGAAGGGATAACTCCTGGACATTAATTTCCATATCATTTTCAACGGGTTTAGTTTTCACGTATTCATCATTATCTAATTGATGTATTCCACTTTTCTCCTATTTTTTAAACAATTAACAATATCTTTCATTCTTAAAGTAATTCTCTTTCCTATTGACTATGAAAGTGAAGGATGTTGCATACCATCAGATCTTTGATTCTCCTTTCCAAGTCTTTAATGACCCTATTGAGTCTTTCAATTTCGTCTATTTTCTTATTTATTGTTAATGTTGTTTTCACTTTCTCTTTTTCCAAGTTTGAAATTAAGACATTACACTAAACAAAATGAGATTCCATTACAATTGTTAACTATCTACGGACTTTCTATGGCTGAAAGTATTTTAAAGGGGCAAGGAGGGACAAGCAAGAAAAAGGGGAAACCAATGACACACAAGAAGGGGATCAGTAACAAAGGTCCTCGTTATTAACGACGGACATGTTACCAATCCCCTTGGACTAGAGCCTTTATTTGATAGACAACAGATTCGACAACTTATCCTGTGTATATAAAATTGGCTATGATCCCAAAAGGGTCTCATATTTTTGTGCTTAATTTCACACAACAAAAAAGCTCCCCTATGCTTTGAAAAATACCTCGGCTTCCAGTTTCGTAACTCGATCATCTCTAGCTTTAACTTCATTGATTAGATCATCTTTGCTTAAGTGATCATAGATACATTCTTCCTCGTAGTCCATTTCCTAAAAACGAAGTTTTCGTAATTTTCAGATTGTCTAAAAGAAAAGGAGTATTGCAATAATTTCGCAAATACCTTTTTAATTGCCAACCTTTGAAGATTTACTAAACTCATTTCGGAATTTTGTAAAGAGAGTTTGTGAGATTGTAAATTATCCCTAAAATAAAATAATTTTTCAAAATGAAGGTACATCAAAAACGAACAAATACATGGTAGCTTTCGCTATCATGGCTAAGAAACACATGGCAAAGCTTAACTAGTTCAAAAGATTGTGATAATTATTGCTACAATATATATATATTGTGGTTTGCCTCTGGCTGGATAGAACAAGGGACCTTTTCAGTTAGATGTGGTTGGTAAGACAATGTACCCCAACCGATGGGCCATCTCGAATATTACCTTAGTGAGTTTGAAAACATGAATACTGTACTACATTAGCAGATACGAAACCAACACGCCCTCCCCACCCCAAGCTAATAGAGCTATGTCAGTTGAAGGGGGGAAACGTCACAGTTGGGCCTGCCAATAAACGGAGCCGGTTTTTAGCCTCCCTCCGTGCGGGCCGCTGAAGAACTCTATGGTAAATTTACCGCACAATATGGCTCCTAGGCGGGGACTGGCGAAACCACGCCTCAAAAGCTTTCCTTTCCCCCGAATTGAAATAGCTCTATACATAGTTTACAGGCGTGGAGGATTCATACCATTTGCACAAGGAGACCTGGGAACTTAGAGTGTAAAATTGCAGACGATTTTACACTCTAAGTCGCTTGGTCTCCTGGTGTTAATGGTAGGAATCCTCTACGCCTGTAAACTATGTATACGTAAATATTTTTACGTGTCTTGTATGAATACAGCAAAGTGCTTCATTCCTAGTTACGACCTATGAGGCAGTCTTCGATACTTTTTTAGTAAGGTAGTATCTGGTAGTAGTAAAAATAGTAGTATTTTTCCTAGATGGAAAAAACGCGCGGGACACAGAGCCAAAAAAAAAAACAAATACCGATGATGGAGAAAATACTATGGATAGATACATATTGAATCTACTTATGAGGCATAATTCAGATATTGAGTAGTCACGATTCCGTATGGTTTTACTGTTTAAATAATTTTCGATAATTCACCATTCCGCAGTATTATTAGCTAATACTGCAATATTCAGCAACGAGGGTAGATCCTATATCTATGGGTAGATCTCACATGCAGAACTGTCTAAATCCCCCTATAGCTAGAACATCTTACAAAGTTACACGAGTGGCTAAATGTGCGCCTCTTTCAATTTGCCCAATATTGTTGAAATTGCGGCAATAAACAAGCTAATCAGCAATAATTTGGAAGGGTAGTAGTATTCAGGGAATTAAAACATATCCACTTTTGGGAATTTATTCTATAGCTAGGTTACGGTTTGGATCCGTTACATGCCTTGTTGACATCCAAGTTGCATTATATTCATCACTTACCAGCTTAAACGTTCGACCATAACTCGACATTCTTTAACAAATTCCATCACTCTTTGTACAGTTTCCCTGTTAAGGTAATATACGTAACATTATAAAAATAATAAAAATATGGCCATAAACAACGACTTTAGTGTCACTAATACACATTCTTACTTACCAGTCAGGCTGATATCAAGGAGAATATAAGGGAGGAGTGGAAGCTCCCCGGCTCCACAAGCGTAAATAGTTATGTCTCGCTTAAATTATACTAGCGGCAAGGCTAGCGGTACGAGGGAGTTTCCGGCTCAATAGCGCCACCTACGATACCATTTAATGTCTCAAACGGAAATGCCTCGGTACTGCGCATTGAAGATGCGCGGTAGAAAAGCGAGACAAGTTTTGCCCCTCTTTCCACTCCTCTCCTATACTCTCTTTGCTGATATGAAGTTTGGAACACTTTTCCGGGAAACACTATCTGAACCTAAATTTCCTATTGACCACCTTTTACTGAATTACCCCAAATTCTAAAATAGTAGAAATCCTCCTATGCGTCGTCTGCTAAAAGATCATAACGACTTCTGGCTTCGACTATTCGGGGTAAAATAGTGAGTTTCAATTTAAAAATGCAAAAACTCCAATCATGCCAATATTGCGCAGAGCAGTAATCGAGTTACAGCTAGTGCCGAGAGGAGGGCTACGTTCAGTAACTGGAAATCGGAAAAAGCCGTTACCGCTACCGATGTGTGTGATTTCAACTTGCCAGGCGTAAACTGGACAACCTCAAATCTAGCTCAATGTGGTTATTACGTGAAAAATAAAGCAATACCTATTCTTGAATTACTGCACATAAACAACCTGGAGCAGCTAAATTCCAATATAAACTCTAGTGGTAATATTCTAGACCTTTGTTTATCTAATACACGAAACTGCACCATCAAGCATACTCCCAACCATTCACTGGTACCTATGGACAAATTTCATCCAACCTTTACGGTGGAATATAGACCCAACCAACCAATCGAACAAATAACCGCTAACAATCCCCGCGGCTTCAATTATAAAGGCGGCAACTACCTCAAACTGTATAACACAATCAAAAGTGTCGATTGGGCCCCAATCTTAGAATCGAAAGACCTCGATTTTTGTGTAAATTTCATTACTACGAATATTAAAACTGCAATGAAGGAAAATATCCCCTTGCATCCAAATCCAAACAAAATCCCCGCAGGCAAATATCCAAGCTGGTACTCTCGGGAATTGATCAAAACCATTAGGCAGAAGAACTACTTCCATAAAAAAACCAAAAGAACTAAAAACCCGATTGACCTATTGAAATACCGAGATGCTCGTAGGAAAGTAAAAACCTTGATCAAACGTGATAAGCGTGAACACGCCAAATCACTCTGCGATAGTATTAAAGATAATCCTAGAGTGTTTTGGTCACACGTTCGCAAGAAGTCAAAAGACCCAAGGCAAAGCATAATCCTCAAAAAAGGGGACCAAATTCTCGTAAACGAGGACGAAATAGCCAACGAATTTAGCCACGCCTTTTCAAACATCGCAAGCGACAATTCCCATGCCTTTGATTTTTCACCCAATGATAAAATCTGCCGCGCATTCTTTGACTGCGAAATAACCGAGCTAGAGGTTCAGTCCACAATCAAATCAATTAAATCAAAACTATCATCCGGGGCCGATGGAATACCTAACTTTATAATTAAAGGCTGCGGAGACTTACTCACGCCCATTCTCACCTACGTCTTCAACTTATCCACATCACAGGGCACTTTTCCAAATTCATGGAAAGAGGCCCTAGTGTCCCCTATTCACAAGAAGGGTTTTAAAGGAGACTCAGCAAATTACCGACCTATCTCCCTTTTAAATTGTCTTAGTATGATCCTTGATAAAATAATGAATAAGAAATTATATTCATGGTTCAAGGTTAATCTACCAGACAACCAACATGGATTCGTGTTTGGGAGAACAGTAGAAACAAATCTCCTAAGCACACTAGAATACATAGCACCTACCTTTGAAACGCGCGGGCAGGTCGACATTCTATACGTAGACCTGGCCAAAGCATTTGACAGGGTCTCACACCGAGTTCTAATCCAGAAACTGAACTACTACGGTCTATCGGGAAACCTTCTAAATTGGACTATAAGTTACCTCAATGGAAGGAGTAACACTTTAAAAATCAACGGCAGCGTAACGAACGTGACGTACAAGGTTACCTGTGGGGTCCCTCAAGGATCATCACTGGGGCCCCTATTATTTAATATCTATACCTCCGACCTACCTTCCCAAATTCGAGATTCCAAAACTCTCCTGTTCGCTGATGACAGTAAACTAGGACGCCACATAAGCTCCGATCATGACTGTCAGAAACTGGAAATAGATCTCAAACGACTCAATGAATGGTGCACCATTAACAACATTCCCATTAATGAAGATAAAACTTCTGTTGTATCCTTTTCGCGAAAGAAAAGCCGTGTCACCTACCATTATACTTTAAATGGAAAGCCTATCAAAAGGACTCCAGTCATAAGAGACCTGGGAGTTATATTCACCGATAATTTACTATTTAACAACCACGTTAAGAACACCTCCTCAGACTGTTTAAGAATTCTATATTTAAGCCTAAATATTGCAAAAAATATAAACTCGTCCTCGTGTTTCAAAAAATTATATTTATCACTAGTTAAACCGAAGATACTATTCGGAGCTGTTGTTTTTAGCGGAATTAGCAACCACCAGCTTTGTAAACTAGAAGGAGTTCAAAAGAAATTCGCGTACCTATATAATTATTATTTTATGCAAAAAATACCTTACAAATACAAAAATGTTCTAAAAATATTGAAACTAGACACAATTAAGGACACCTTTATTAAGTTAGACCTTATATTTATTCAAAAAATCATTTCTAACCAAATTGACTGTAAAGAACTGCTGGAAAAAATTAACTTCAATATTCCCTTTGCTAAAACCAGAATAAGAGGAAACCAAACCTTTAAACCGGAATTGAGTTCAATACTACCGATGAGTAGAATCATGGAAAACTTCAACATTTATGGACACTGCCTTGACCCATACAACGCGGCTAAATTAAGCGCCAAGATAATAACCTTAGACAAACGAAACTAGAACCATGACTCCTATATTCCCACCCCAATTCTAATTTAATTTACCCTCATCCCTAACGATGTGTATTTACACTGATACCGAAGCAGTTGTGTAAAAACTTGTAGGTCATCTTTTTGTACTGTTTTTTTACACATTAAACACTATTTTATTTATTTTTCCGAACGCTACGTCAGAGTGACGTCAGACGTCACTGAACGATTTTTTACTCTCTCTGTTACGTTTGATGATAGTTTCCATGATGGCGTCTGCTAGAGATCTTGGATTGAGTCGAATCAAACTGTTATTTTTGTTATTAAATGAACTATCTAACGATGATGAAACGGAATTAACCTTAATTCCAGCTGATTCGAAAAGATCTAAAAAAGAGAAATGTGTTTTTGTTTCGATAGTGGCTTTGTACTGGATTGCTCGCCATGTTGAACTTCAATTAATGACGTCATAAATCTGATTCGCATCGAAAAAACCTGCTCTTCCAGCCGCTGCGATCGGTGTCTCTTCGATGCGTAGCGTGACGTAGAAACCGGAAGTGCGAAAAACCGTACAGTAAAAAAATCGGTCTCCGATGCGCGCAGCGCTGCGTACGCTAGCAGTTACTGAACGTAGCCTAGAGGAGAGTTTTCCCACGTGACCCTACATTTCGCGTAGCCGTCTGCCTATTCACCTCACCATTCCATTTCACCCTTCTTCCATGGTAAAAGCGTGCTTGGTAACATTTGGCTTATTTTTCTACCACGTTTATATCTTGTTGCGAAAACCTACACACTAAAATAAAGGAATCCTCAGGGATACACAGTATAACTTCCTCCTGAAGTTCATCGTTATATCTCACCAGAAAGTGTAATTAAACCCCTTGGTAGTAAAAACAGTCTGACATCCGCCTCAGGGATTTTATGTATATATACTTTTCAATCAAAACAGAATGAGGTCGTGTATAAGAAGAGTTAAAATTGAAAGAACGAAATTGACGCCCTGTAGTCAATATTAGAGAGCTGCATTTCAGTTTAAAACGTTTCCATTTCCATACCATTTTTGTTCATATTTTTGTTTACCAATTCCACCCATAGATTTCATCAACCTCCCCATCCGTTACCAATCCGTCGTTTCCAAATACCAACCATTCCCATTCCCAATTAAGAAATTTTATTTCATTTCCAACTATTTAAGAAGTGAACAAAAGCAGAAAACCATTTCCATACCATAGTGTTCGAAAGAAAATAACTCTTGAGCGTCTTGGCTTGGCCCGAAATTACCACTGCAATACCGGTTCTTCATCGGGAATTTTAGTAAAAATAAGGGAGCTGAAGAAATGAAGAAATGTAGAAAAATTTGACTGGACTGAGGGACTTTTGCTCGCCCGTCGCCAAGTAGCATAAGTCACTTCCCAAAATATTTATTCCGAGAATTTGAAGCGAAAACTTACAATGGACTGATTGACAGCTATAATAGCCGTGAATCTCGTGTGCTAAAGTAATAGGAGGATGAGGTAGAAGACGGCACCTGGACAGGTGCGAAGAAAACAGATAGACAAAATCGAACTATGGTACTGTGTTTGCCAAAACTGAAGCGTGTTGATCCAAAGAGTGTGCCAGAGTGTGTTCCTAAACCAAAACGTAGCCCAAATGAACTGTCAGAATTGACCTCGGTCTCTATGGAAATCAATTTACCCGAAGTTCCTATTGAAGTCGGAAATAATAGTTCGGTGTCCAACTCGGAGGCATTTCAAGAAATCGCTCCAAAGAATTCCGAATCACGTTGTTCGGAAATTGGTAAGTCATTTTATACTTTAATAGTCTGAGTGCCTAGAGTGGGGTTTCATATTCCTACCCCCAATGGGCGAAATATGCTAATCAATCATTTCCACCTTCTCGGTGTATAGTCTAATGGCGTTTTCCATTTTACTGCTCTGAGATCGCTCTTGATTTGCTCTAGACGACATGAAATGCGCTTCATTTCTTGAGCTGCGTTAACGATTGTCTTTTCCCCTCCTAATCGTCGATACAAATTTAGCGAGCTATCAATTCTGTATAGATTAGCACCGATGGGATCTTGGGCCCAGCGCTCGGTAAATGGAAAACGGAAATCCGAGCGCGAGCAGATCTAGCGCCCTTGAGCGCTAAGTTGAATACGCTATTGGTGTTGCTGCTATTTAGGTCAAAAACTGAAAAAACCTATTTAATACTCCTGGTAAAAGCAGGCAGATCCCTATTCCAGGGTTAGTGCAGAACCCGTATAAAAAAATTGGGAAATATCTCGAGGATTCTAGGTGTGTCGTCAAAAGTTTTCATCTTGGATTTTTATCCGAAAATATCGTTCGACGAGCTCTACTTTCCATCTCTCCTCCACTTTAATTCAGAACTAGCTTTTACCCGCGGCGTCGCTCGCGTGTAATAAGAACTTGCATGAAAATGATATAAAGAATGGTTAGATTTTACTGATGACCAATCTTTTTGTAGCACCCTAGGAGGGAAAGACTCGGCGTTGCCCGTCAGCTCGTTGGGACATTTTTTTATTACTTTTCATGCTTACATTATTCCATAAAGAATTGTTTTAAAATTTTTGGCCGCCATTTATAAATATGACAACAAATCGAACCCAAAAGACCATTCAGCCCGTCTATAGGCTAAAGGAAACCAGTGTACAAAATATTTGTGAAATGGGTTGAAAACTTGAAACACGCGGACTTTATTGCATAGAGAAGATTTTTTTACATTTCTGGGCGCCATTTATTAAGATGGCGGCATATTGGAAATATCTTTCCTCGTACTCGCCTACTGCTTATGAACAACGTTCCTGCAAATTTTCAGCCTTTTAGGGCAAGCGGTTTGGGCTGGGCGTTGATTATCAGTCAGTCAGTCTGTCTGTCAGGTCTTCGATTTATATAGAGAAGATATGGTTGTCAAGGCCATAATATACTGAGTTTTTTTTTAAACTTGTTTTGTCATCCTCGCCGTAACTTATTCGAAACAATTATGCAAAACAATTTCTTAGGTACAAGATAAACATTTTACGTTCCAGCGTTAAATTGTTATTTCAACATTTCCCAAAAATTATTTAATGGGTTAAATTCGCCTGGGGTGTTAATATAAGATAATGTTAAATAACACTGACCTGTCCCTACTGTCTTCTCGCCTACGCTTTTGTCAAAGAGGATGTCCTTATCCATGATTAATTTATTTAATCAACGAATTAAATTCCCGCTAAAACCAAGGACGCTTTCAAAAACGTTCAAATCAGTAAAAATATCCGAATGTATTTTTTTCGAAAAACTAGTGAACTCTCTACCGAAAAAAACAGTGTTCAGCTTTTGGGCCTAATTTTATCTTTAAGCTTCTTTTCAATCGTTTTGGTTTGTAAATACCCAATAACATTGGCATCAAGCCATTAGGTAGTAATTGTAGGTGCGTGGGGTGGTGAAGTGGTTAGCACTTTCGCCTCGCAGCAAGAGAGTCCCGGGTTCGATCCCGGACTGTGGCACGGGGTGGAACACCTGGGTACAAACCCTTCTGCATAGAGTTGTGAAAGTTCTCTCCCCACTTTTTCCTGCGCGGTGTAACCCGGTTTCTCCTTTCCACCAAAACTTGCTGAGGTTAATGGTAATACTTAGTTTAGGGCGCTGTCGGTAAGCTGTGGCTTAGGGTCTAGCCACCACCTCTCTATGCATTGAAATCGTGACCCATTGAATGTTATGGACGCGCAATAAAGCTAGATTATTATTATGTATCAGAACCTTTAAAATGTCCTCTTTCGCAAGGGTCTTTCACTCCTTTCTTAATGCTGGTACAATGAAAACATGAATATATATGTGCATTGACTAGTTAAACTTGATATTCAGGGATGGGAGGGGCTTAGTTTGCATGACGTCAGTGAATTTCCGGCGGTTTGTTTTTAAAGCTAAAGCTTTTGTCATGCGAAAGGCTAATTATGCCTGTAAATTATACCGCATTAATTTACATCCAACAGCAGAAAAGAACCAACATCATCAATTCTCACGATTTCAAATGTTAATAGTTTACTTTCAACCGTTACATTCATTTTCTTAATGGCCAAGGCCTAGCACTTTACCAACAGTTTTCAGTTTCAGGAAAAACATTGCAGGCACTTACGTTTCGTTTAAAAGATCAAAATCACCTTCGGGCATCGTGTTGAGATATTTTTTTACGTATCTGCGATCATTTTTAAATTCAGTTGACGCAGTTTGATAAACCGAAAATTGTATCCCTCATACAATTTTGTTAAACTGGTCGTCTTCTGTTCGAACTTCCAGGTGTCTCGATTTTGATTAGCTCCCGCGATGACGTTAAACGCGTATGTAATAGAAAGGTCCCTCCCATCCCAGAATAACATGATAGAAAGGCTAATGATACACATGCTGGTACCATAAGAAAATAATATATAGCTCTCTATAAGTATGAAACGTAGTACATTTTCATACTACAGCATTTGCTCCCAAATTTGGCGCGCTTACTATTTACGACCCGTGGGAGAAGTTTTGGCACTACGAGTAAAGGGGGACGAAACCGCCACCGCCACCTAAAGTGTCCGCGAAAAGCACGATGGGCCGGGGAAATATGACCACGCCCGTAGAAACACGAGACACTCCTTACCTCGTATGTGTAGGGGCTAGCCTTGGTCGTCGAAATCTCGGCCCATCTATTAATTTATTATGATAATTTTGACATGCACTTAATCAGTTATAATTATCATAATAATAACTTCAAGACCTTTAACGATTTAATTACATTATAAATTTTTTTAACGCCATAAGTTCTTAATAGGTGGCTTTAGAGACTTTTTAAAAATTTCAATGGAAGAAAATGGTGTTTACATGGGTTAAATGGAGAGTTTCATACTTATAGGGAGCTTTATATTATTTTCTTATGCTGGTACTTATTTCGACCAGGGTTCGACCAAACACACGAAGTTTATTTGTTGCTGGATAAATTGAGATATTGTTTCTGGTTACGCAGATTTTTGTAACAATAAGTTTTATCCATCGAAGGGATATCCACATTAGTTATTTTGAATTATGTGTCAATTGTACCTTATTTCACATATGTGGAAAATCTAACACTAATCAGACCTCGGGGGTGCCATTTGCCAGATAGAGATACAAAGTGAAAACTAGACGTGACAAGAGAGAGGGAGTGCAAAAACGAAATAAATTGGTTACTTGTGTTCACTCAGCATCAATACAACCTTTCTAGTTTCGCGCCAAGGTTTCTCATGCATTTCAGTTGATGTTCGTTCATCCCCTTTTGGTTGATGAGGTCGTTTGCCTTGATCAGTCAGCACTGTTTCTTTTCTTTAACACTGAGTTTTCGTACAGCATTTCATTTTTTAAGAAGTGCGCTTGAATGTTTATGTATTTTTGATACTATGTTGTAAATGATGTATGTGCCGTTTTTATATTTCATTAATAAATTTCTGTAGGGAAATTCAGGAAGAAACGTTCAACTCGGATCAGATATTCTGCTGAATATAAAAGGGGTTCACAACGTCACGTCAGAAAGGGTAACGAAGAAAAACGATTCAAATGTGATCAATGTGACTATGCAAGCACAATGAAGATTAATTTGATCAATCATCAACGCATTCATAGCAGCGAAAAATGCTTCAAATGTGATCAGTGTGACTATGGATCCACGCAGAAGAGTAGTTTGATCAGACATCAAGGGCGAAAAGGGCTATTCGGGGGGGGGTTAAAGGAGAGATTTTGAGGTGGGGTTTCGCTAGTCCCCGCCTAAGCGTCATATTGTGCGGGAAATTTATGGCGTTTTCCTTTGTGCAGATTTTTTCCTGCCGGAGGCGCTCGAAAAACCTTTGCGTATTCCAATGGTTTAAGCTCAGTAGTGATGAGACGCTGTACGTGCTCCATTGGTAAAATTAGCCTTGAACTCCCAGCGCCATGCCAGCACTACTGACTAGCCAACACGGCAATAATAATTCGAAACATGGCGCTTAAAAAGTCCATTGGAATACGATTTCATGGGCTATCGTTTCATAATTATCGTCTGCTCGAACGTCGGCGTGCTAAGTAGTGATGTAATGAACGCGGAGCCATCGTGTAATTATCAGGCATATTCATGTCCCTAGAAAAAAATGTAGATGGCGTTGGTAAAGCCAAGGCCCAGTTGGATATCCGCAAAGATCCCAAAGGTCGAAAAGCAAAGTGGGTGTGGTAAAGTGCATCAAAAATGATCAAAGAATGGCACTGCGCAAGCTCTAAATTGAGTAGAACTGAACTGAACTACTTTTCGGAAGGGAAATTCGGCTTTCAAGCTTTTGTTCCGGCAATTAGGGCGATGGAAATGTGACATTTTTCCAATGGAATGTGCATACTACAACATTTATTGTGTCGTCACGATTACGTGATCGTAACACCAATGGATTTACATGGCAAACTTGCATTTATCGGTTCTTAAGGGGCATTTTCCACCCTACCAATGGAATACACACTTTGTTCTAGTATAAGAACGGACTTCTTCCGAACATAGCTATTTCGTACCAAAGTCGAACGAATAGTGTGTTCCATTGAAACAAGATTAAATATGTTTCTGTCATGGGTATATTCCATTGACATTTGAGGATGTCGATAATTTGTTTGATCCTGTAACAGCATTACGCGAAATTGGGTTTTTTTGCCGCCAGCGCCGGCAACACAAAATTGGCCCAAAGGAAAACGGTATTAGCATATACCGGGTTTTTTTGGAGAAACCTTTTCCATTCAAATTTAACAGGGTTCATACAAAATTTCAAAAACCGATTTGCCTGAAATATTTAGGTTTACCATGCGCGTCGCTTTACATTATTTTTTATAATCAAAAACAACGGACCTGTCAACAGAATTCATGAGCCAAAGAAATAAACATATTTCTGCACACTTAATATCTGATTCATATTTCTTGAAATATGGTTATGGGTTCTGCTAACGTTTATTTCGTCAGTGGGTAGGTTTTAGTAATAGCCTTTTTTCTGATTTTCAAAAACTAAAATAAATTTTAATAGGAAATTTCAAAACAAAAATGTTTTTCTGATATTAAAAGATAAAATTTTATTTTCCAAAAATAATTCTTATTATCTCTCTGCCCAATATTTCAATGTATCGTAAGAGGAGATAGAAACCCGCTTTATAAAATCCGCTGAAAAATGGGAAAATAGGTGGTAGTAAAAACTATTTTCGGTACATTTAGATTCAGGACGCATATCCTTTGCGCATGGGAGCGGGGACCTACTCGTATTGTCTCTGTCATCCCCTACGTCAACTATGCTCGAGAAAGCTGAGCTCAGGCATTACCCCGGTCTCACCACGCTTTGATCACTACTGCCTATACTGATTCTCTATCAGTATCTCTCTCATCTTTGCTAATATTGTACAGCTTTCAAGGCCCGTATATTGAGTTGAGCATACACCCGACCCTTTATAGTTTTATCTATGGAATACACGGCTGCGAAAGCAACAACAAATCTCGAAATGGACGGAGTTACATTTTATAACAAAATAGTCTCAGACACTCAGGTCGAAACTGGACGGTTCTAATTGGGTATACAGTAACTGAATCTCCTTAAAATTCGCGATTGCTTCGTTTAGCTGGTCAGCCACTGCAGTAATTCGATTGACGCTTGACCTTTGAACCAGTAACAATCAAAAACAATATGGAAAAAGTCACGCGTGTAGCTTGCGAAGTAATACGCGCAAAAAGTTTCTTTGGTTGTGTCTTCGTAAATGATCATTGGAGTAACATTAATGGAGACACTCAAGAGAGAGGTGGCCAAGAAAACCAAAATGACGACTTTAAAATTGTCAGAGGCTACCCACAAACTTTGAAATGTCCCTTATTTTGTTTCTGGTTAAACTTAATTGTCTAGCTGCGTGCAGTTTATAATCGGGTTTCTTAATCAATGTTTGAACTTCCATCATAAGCGCTTAGGTTAATTTTATCGAAATGGCGTAACGCAACGACGCCAATGCTGTTACGGTAACCTCAGACCATCTAACCATGGACAGGCAACTGAATAGAGCACTAGGTTTGCTTAGAGCAACGCCTGACAATAGCGCTCTGGCGGCCATTGTCGCATGGTTATCATCAAACCCTAGAAAAAAAGCATTTGGCGATAAATTGCAGTCGGTACACATGTGAGGGCGCATGCTACACATTGCCATTTGTTAACGCGGGTTTAATACAGCTTTGCCTGTCCTTGGTTAGGTGGTTTGAGCCGTAACCGACGTGATCGCATAGAATAAGTACAGACTGTTAAAAAAGTCTTTGCGCGTTGCGTTTTTCGCACATATTTTACGATATTTCAAAAACTATTCAAGCTAGCGCTCTGGAATAAAGTGCGTTATAAAAGTTTTGCATTCCTCTTTCATATTTTACCCGTTCCAAAGTTGTCCTTTGCATACTTATACCGGAAACCGGAAATGTCAAAATTATCAACTTTGAAAATATTGGATTCTCGAGGATATAAATGCGATTTTCGGATTCCTTGGGGTCGATTCATATTTGAAAAGTGTTCACCAAATTCAATTCGGATGAATAGGTCACGAGTAATCAGCCTTTATTCAAAATCTGGCAACTTCGATTTAAATGGCGATAATTCATAATCGAGTATCGAATCTTTGTCGTAATAATGCTTGATAGATGTTATGACACTTTATGCATATATATATGATTGGTCTTGTGGCGCAATACTTTGAAACAAATCAGACGTTCATTAAAGGGATGGTGAAGTGGAATATAAAGTAATTTTTTATTGATTCTTCTATAAGAGTATAATAAGACCAATCTGCATCGTGAAACATCCAGGAAATAACACCGAACGATTTTTAAACGACAATTAGTTTGAAATTTCATGGATAATTTTAAATAGGGATCTCCGACCAATCGCGTAGCGCCCCGCCTTTTTATCAACAATTTTCTCTTGGCACGCTCCGTGTTGAATCAATTTATCGCGAGATTTGAAAAAATTTGCACGATGTGACAATTGTGGCGCGAGACATAGAGTGTGCCACGAGAATTTTGTTAACACAAAGGCACGGCGTTACGGGATTGGTCGGAGTTCCTTATTTAAAACTATTCTTAAAATCATAGCCTAATTTGAATATTAAAATCAATGGGAGGTATTTCCTAAATTTTTCATTGTGCAGACTGGTCTTATAATTAGTAGAAGAATCGATAAAAAATCACTTTATTTTCCACTTCCCACTCCCTTTAAGAGAAAACTCGCGTCTTTTGAAGAGGAGAAGCGGTTTGAAAATATTGTTATTTGGGCCATGAGCCCGTGATATCATAATATTTAGAACTCATATTAATTACGTCTAGGTCTTCAGCCCGATTCATTGCAGCCTAGTGAAAATCTCATTCATGATGGCATATGCCCTTCACGAGATCCCTTCAAATTGGCATAATCGACTATTCCATATAAGAAACAACTTCAGAGGAGATGGCTTCTATGCTAGGAACGTTCACTAAGCGATTGAGGTTCGCTAAACGGAGCCTGGGGTTGCCCATAGCCTTCCGCGTTTAGCGCAAATGTGAGGCCATTGAAAGATTTTTTTATTTTAGAAGCAGAAATAGGGAGCAGAGTAATCTGGGCGCGCGTCAAAGTCTCGGACACTGGGCTATGAGTCGGACTGAATTAAACGCTAACCGTTCTCTATTCCTACCTCTAAAATTAAATCTATCT
The DNA here is from genome assembly GCF_054372755.1 of Phalangium opilio. Classification (NCBI taxonomy): domain Eukaryota; kingdom Metazoa; phylum Arthropoda; class Arachnida; order Opiliones; family Phalangiidae; genus Phalangium; species Phalangium opilio. The sequence goes on from NW_028324165.1 coordinate 1,448,690, forward strand.
CTGTTGAGGCCTAATAATAAAGCCGACCGCAACCAAAGCATGGGCAAAGGCGTATTTCACAACTGACGTTTAAATGGAAAAGCCTAAAAATTAAATGAAAAAAAAAATGAATGCCGGTAACAATGATCACTAGTGAAAATAACAGCTAACAGCTAACAGCTAAAACGAACCCGAACGGTAAACACTTGAAGTTGGTCTCTCTGCGCTGCTGGTCTGTTACTCCTTTCGTTTATTTTCTATGGCTAAACAACTAACTTTGGGAGGTATTGGGATATTAGGCCATTTGTGTTTTAATTTTTTAAGACTTTTATTGTGTAGGAAAGAAAAAACGACCCTGTTTAAAGAAACTTTGGATAAATTTTAATATTTAGTTAAAAGTTGAAATTTATTTATAAAATTTGGACGAAAATTTTTAAATAACAAGACTTCCTTTGAGTTTCAAATTGAAGAATGTTCATGTGCTTTATTAAACTATTTTTTTACAAAAAGACAGTCACTTTCAGTTTTAATTGTTGCTTTTATTGGACATCCCCTAGTCGTTAAAGGAAGGATGAAGAGGAAAAATAAAGTGATTTTTCTTATTATAAGATATAATGATATGCACAGTGAAACATCCAGGAAATACAGTCTCCGAATGATTTTAAAATTCAAATTAGGTTCAGATTTTAAAGATAATTTGAAATAAGCACCACTGACTAATAGCTTAACGCCCTGCCTTCCTGTTAACAAAATTTCCGTTGCACGCTCTATATCTCGCGCCACGATAGTCACATCGCAAGCAACTTTTATTAAATCTCGCGATAAATTTCATTCGGCGTGGAGCGTGCCACGAGAATTTTGTCAATAGGAAGGCAGGGCGTTACGCGATGGGTCGGAAGGTCATTATTTCGAATTTTCCGTAAAATCTGAACCTAATTGGAATTTCAAAACCATTCGGAGATATTTTCTGGATGCTTCACTATGCAGAATGGTCTTATAATTAGTAGAAGAATCGATAAAAAATTCTTAGATTTTTAATTTCACCATCCCATTAAACACATTCTTAATCTTATTCTAAAAGACAGACATAAACTCTAATGAAATTAGGAGGTAAAGCATTGTAATATTAAAAATAGAGATGCGCCCTGTTCGCTGGTATTTTTTTCTCCGTATGAGTAACCAGCCCACGTCGTGACCGGTATTAATATTAATAACCTGATAGTTATTCTTGACTAACTTAAAACATTGTTTTAGTGTATGGTTTCAGGCTCAACAGGACAATTGCCCAACCCATACGTCCCGACTCGTTGCAAGATTTCTGGAGAACGAAGGAATTAACGCTTTGGATTGACCCGACTTGAACCCGATTTAGCGTTTATGTCTGTCATTTAATAAAAGATTAAAAATGTGTTTAAGGGCTGAGGGAGGTTAAGTCAAAAATTAAGCTTAAATTGAAACTCTTAACAGTCTTGTTTGTAATAGATAGTTCAAGAACGCAGACGGTATTTCCTGGATGTTTCACTATGCAAAATGGTCTTATAATTAGAAGAAGAATCGATAAAAAAATCACTTTATTGTCCTCTTCATCCTCCCTTTAAGGGCTAGGGGATGTCCAATAAAATATTAAGCAACAATTCAAGCTGAAAGTGACTGTCTTGTTTGTATAAAATAGTTCAATAAACCACACGAGCATTCTTCAATTTGAAACTCGAAAGAAGTCTTGATATTTGAAAATTTTCGTCCAAATTTTTTAAATATTTTTCAACTTTTAACTAGTTATCATTAATGATATTAATAGTTATCCAAAATTTCTTTTAAAAGGCTAGTTATCTTTCCTACACAATAAAAGTCTTAAAACACAAAATGGCCTAATATCCCAATACCTCCCAAAGTTAGTATTTTTGCCATAGAAAATAAACGAAAGGAGTAGCAGACCAGCAGCGCAGAGACCAACTTCAAGTGTTTACCGTTCGGGTTCGTTTTAGCTGTTAGCTGTTATTTTCAGTTGTGATCATTGTTACCGGCATTCATTTTTTTTTTTCATTTAATTTTTAGGTTTTTTCATCGGTAGCTTTGAACGTCAGTTGTAAATACGCCTTTGCCCATGCTTTGGTTGCGGTCGGCTTTATTATTAAGCCTCAATAGAGATAGATTTAATTTTAGAAGCAGGATTAGAGAACGGTTAGTGTTTAATTCAGTCCGACTCATTGCCCAGTATAGAGCCCTCCCTCTAACGCTTGATGAAAAGTTTAAATTTTCGTATTGCTCAATTAAACTACGTTTTGCTGACGTTACTGACGGGATCGGCAAAAAATACGTTATTCCTTTTTACCTTTGTCGCTTTGACACGCCTCTTCTTTCATTCCCCTCCTTTCCGTGGAAGGGGGTCAGGGAATTTGACGCGCTCCTAGATTACTCTAATCTCTATTCCCACTTCTAAAATTAAATCTATCCCTGGCCTCACATTTGCGCTAAACGGGGGAGGCTATAGTCAACCTCAGGCTCCGTTTAGCGAAGCTCAATCGCGTAGCGAACATTCCTAGCATAGAAGCCCTCTCCTCTGAAGTTGTTTCTTATATGGAATAGTCGAATATGTCAATTTGAAGGGATCTCGTGAAGCGCATATGCCATCATGAATGAGATTTTCTCTAGGCTGCAATGAATCGGGCTTAAGACCTAGACGTAATTAATATGAGTTCTAAATATTATGATATCACGGGCTCATGGCCCAAATAACAATATTTTCAAACCGCTTCTCCTCTTCAAAAGACGCGAGTTTTCTCTTAAAGGGAGTGGGAAGTGGAAAATAAAGTGATTTTTTTATTGATTCTTCTACTAATCATGAGACCAGTATGCATAATGAAAAATTCAGGAAATACCTCCCATTGATTTTAATATTCAAATTAGGTTAAGATTTTAAGAATAATTTCAAAAAATTAACTCCGACCAATCCCGTAACGCCGTGCCTTTTCGTTAACAAAATTCTCGTGGCACACTCCATGTCTTGCGCCACAATTGTCACATCGTGCAAATTTTTTCAAATCTCGCGATAAATTGATTCAACACGGAGCGTGCCAAGAGAAAATTGTTGATAAAAAGGCGGGGCGCTACGCGATTGGTCGGAGATCCCTATTTAAAATTATCCATGAAATATCAAACTAATTGTCGTTTAATAATCGTTCGGTGTTATTTCCTGGATGTTTCACGATTCAGATTGGTCTTATAGAAGAATAAAAAAAAATTACTTTATTTTCCACTTCACCATCCCTTTAATGAACGTCTGATTTGTTTCAAAGTATTGCGCCACAAGACCAATCATATATATATGCATAAAGTGTCATAACATCTATCAAGCATTATTACGACAAAGATTCGATACTCGATTATGAATTATCGCCATTTAAATCGAAGTTGCCAGATTTTGAATAAAGGCTGATTACTCGTGACCTATTCATCCGAATTGAATTTGGTGAACACTTTTCAAATATGAATCGACCCCAAGGAATCCGAAAATCGCATTTATATCCTCGAGAATCCAATATTTTCAAAGTTGATAATTTTGACATTTCCGGTTTCCGGTATAAGTATGCAAAGGACAACTTTGGAACGGGTAAAATATGAAAGAGGAATGCAAAACTTTTATAACGCACTTTATTCCAGAGCGCTAGCTTGAATAGTTTTTGAAATATAGTAAATATGTGCGAAAAACGCAACGCGCAAAGACTTTTTTAACAGTCTGTACATTCTTAAAGCCGCTAGATAACGTCCCATTGTAGACACCCCTCCCAACGTCGCAACATCAATGGTGATAAAGGTTTCGATTCAGTTTCGGTAAAGTTATCTATTAGCCTTTCTATATTAGTCGTTTGAAAAATTGCGAAAATCATCTTTAACATGGCGTAACCTATTACGCAGACAATTAGCATCTTATATTTTTGTTTCAAAGTGGGATACAAAGCCACGTTTGCGGAGAATAACTGGTCTTTCACTTTGGAGATGGTATAGAAGATTTTCTTCTGTTTGGAGACGGTAATATGTTAAATTCCACTGGTGACGAAGAACTGTTCAACAAACATAGAATAATAAGCGAAATAATATCGCACAAGTGCCCGTTTTATAAACAGGATGTACATGATAGAGATAACAATGCATGACTTAATTGGTTAAAAACTCTTGAAGTTTCTCTTCAATGTGACAAAATAAAAAAGTATCTTAATTGGTTTGGTTTAGGGCGTGCTCTTTAAGGCGTGTTCTTTTTAATAACTTTCAAAAACATGAGCTAAATATATATCTGTACGTACCGAAAGAAAAAAAATAGAGCACGCCCTTCTGCACAAATATTCATTAAATATAATTAAGATGGTAAGAAAATTTCGCACCGTCTCTAGATCTTAATCCTGATTTGCTTTCGATCTAAAATTATTTCTTTTTCATTCGAGGGAACGTATAAAATAATGAAAACTTGGAATCATATATAAATTTACAATAGTAATGAATGTATGAATTGAATTCATAAAGACACACTCTACGAAAGCAATAACAGGGGGCTCTCAAAATGTATTGGACCACTAGTATCATCTAAGAGATTTGGAGAATAGAATAGAGAAAAATTAAAGCTGAGATTTTTCATTCAAACTCTACTATGAAGAGTTAAGTTCTAAACTAGCTCGATATGAAGTTATGAACAACTTGCAACCATGAACGAAATAATGAACAATCCAGGACTTAACAGCCGTACCTTTGCACGCACAAACCGAGACATCCACTAGTTGTAACAAGAAGGGGGTGGAAAACTAGTAGGAGGGGAAAAAGTTTGAGAGAGAAAAACAAATTGGGGACAAATTGGAGCGCTTATTTCCGGTTTTGCTAACGCCATCTGAGGGTGAAAGCATAATATTTACTTTTTGAAGTCGAATGGCGTGAAACGTTATCACCGGTTTACTCTTCTTCAAATTATTGGAATTTGGTCGTTATTTAGGTAAAATGGTTAAATATAAGCACCGTGTGTTTCCATACCGTAACAGTGATGATCGGTATTTACATCTCACCAGAAGCGGATTATGCTTCACACATGAAGTACGTAACATGTGCCTGGGGGAGCTACACGATATTCTCTCAGCTCCTAGGAAAGAGCATCCCCTTACGTGGAGGAAATGATTCGGTAACGAGGCTAATTCGGATCCTTCCGATCCTTCCGCCCTAAGAACCGATTTACCAACTACATAAATTCGTGAACTACTACAAAAACCAAGTAGGGTCTCTAAAATATTATTTAGATAAAACTATTCACAATACCAAAAATTATTTGGGAGTAAAGCACGAAAATCTTATCAATCTGGGTAGCTTTTGCTTGGACAATTTAAAACGCCGTGTATCTGTTTTTTTCCGAGGAACGTTCTCTGTCATCGCGGCTACGGCAGGCCCGCCCGCCGGCGGCTCGGGAATCGGGATACCGTTGATAACTAGCCAAGGCTTAATGTAGTTTTCGATTGTAATATTATTCGCAGAGCTATTTTTCTGTTGAAATTAATAAACTTCTAATATTTAGTTGAAGACTTATTAAATCTTCAAAACTTGAGCTTTAAACCGTTGAATATTCTATAACGGCCACTGAACGATACCGCAAATTCGCCTTCCGAGCTTTCCGGTTACATCATTTCTCCCTGTTTACATAAACCGCATTCTCTATTTCGTATATACCGCCATAGATAGCCACCCTCTCACGTGACATTTAATTCTGTCCCTAAAATGACGTAGTTCCGCTAGCGCGAATTTTTTCGACAGGGGGCAATAGTAGTTGCTTGTTACACATAGTGGATGGGCGTTTTCGTTAAAGGCATGTCCTGGATTGTTCATTATTTCGTTCATGTTGCAACACAGGGAAGGCTGCGTGATATCGTGCTTCTTTTGTCTTTATTTGAAAAGTTCCTAGTTTCTATGTTAGTTTATTATTAACCACGATGCTCAAAGCGTAAGGATTAAATTGAAGATAAACGACGGCATAAGTGACCACCACCCCCAATAAAGTCAAAATTAAACGTCTGTTAACTTCAAAACATCCCCCAGCTCTCATTTCCAAACGATAAGATTCCAGTTGGGTTAAAAACATTTGCATCTCGGCGCCATACCCATTAGAAATCGCGTCATTTAACGAATCAACCGCGACATTGACGCAGTTTTTGGACTCTTCCTTGATCTTTGACCCCATAATAATCAAAACGAACGCGTGGATAATATCTTCACCGTAAGCTACGAAACAGTAGATCGTAGATAGTCGATCGTATTTCAATACAAACAGGTAATATATGACGGTCGTACTGTTCAAGCAAAGCGCAACAGCTGATGTCGCCATAAAAACAAAAATTACAAAATCAAAGCTTTCATTAATGCTATAAACACTTTTCGAAGCCTTTCGAAGTACACTTCGAGTCGATTCCAATTGAAAATGGCACTGATGTTGGTGTTTAAAATCAATTTTTCGAATAGAATTTCCAACTTCTTTTAAAAGTTTTTCGGTCATTTTTACAGACATTACATAGGGTATTGAAACTAATAGACCAATAGTTAGCCAAATTATTGGATAAACTATGGCGTAAGTGCCAAGTAGTACATTGCGAATACTCGGAGGAACGCTGGAAACGTCACAACCGAAACAAAATGTTGTCAGCAGTTGGATAGTAAGATTATTATAACTGTCAAGATCCAAAACATACTTCATCTTAGCAGAAGAAAATAGGGGAAGTGGGTAGCCGTAGCCTTGAGCCATACAAGTCGTCCAGTGATTCTCACTTAAAATGGTCGATTCCCCTACCACCCTTAAAATTTGAATCTGGCCAATCGGCGCGAAGCATAAAATAGTACCAGATTTTATTGCGAACGCCACCATGTAGCGAATTGTGGAACTAACCTGTGTAGTCTGCTTATATTTCTGCTGTGCTTCAGTTTGAGTTAGGGTTACGTCAGGCAACGGGTTAATGCGGATATTGGTTTAATTAAGGACGAAAATTCGGTTATTTAATAAAATGAATGTCGTTAAGAGTACGCAGTGTGATTTAACGTACAAGGAAACTACCGATAAGAAAACTCAGGCTGTGTTGAAAGGAAAAGTAAGATCTACCCAAACCAATCCCAATGTTAAAAATCAAACTACAACAACTTGGATACAACTTTATTACTTTGAACTCTTCCCTATCACAGTTTAAAACTTCGGACAAGTTAATTTTTTCCCTGGAACTTAGAAATACCATTGTATTTAAAAATAAAGACATGTTTTAAAATAAGTTATGAATTTAGTACTTACCACTCGATTCCAGCCTCTGCCATTCTGCCTGAGTGCCTCACTGCCTCTAGCAGACGCCTCTAGTCAGTTGGAAGGCGTAGGACCGTACTGTCCACAGAATTACGTCACTCGTGTGTTAATGCGCGTAAAAATCCTATCTCTCTTCACCCCCACGGGGAGGGAAATGGCGCGAAAAATCCGTAAACGGGACGCCTCGCGAAGTTGCCCAAGCTACCCACTTCCCCTATTTTCTTCTGATCTTAGGTAATTCGAAAGCGCACAATATTGTCGTAGTTACGACGTAAAGAAAAACGAGTATCATAAACATAGACAGTCGATGCTTCAATGCGTAAAAAGCAACGGGATTCACACCTAGTAATTGATTTTTCAAATTCTGCATGTTTGTTAAAATTTTCTTCCGTTTGGTCAGAAGGATGTAAAGGAAAAATACACTTTTAATCGAGCTTACGAGGAACCCGTACTGCTCCCGTAAAACAGACTGGTGCATGAATAGGTTTCGAAACACAACAGCCAAAAAGTACTGGGAGAAAACAACTGAAAGTACAATCCAAAATTTTGTTAAAAACACGAGACATTTTCGGGCGACTCGTTCCATCGCGAGCGTCAATATGAGAACTAAATGTATTTTAACAGTACCGTTTCATTGGGTGTGGTCCGTTAATGATTTTTGAAATTCTTCAATAAATATGCCTCATTATTCTTTAGTTACAATGAAGATTGTCGTGTCAATTGTAAATATAACAAGTTGGGAAAACCAAAATTTTACCTCTCCGTGTCGAGAAAATTATATAAACTTAAGTATCCAATGAAAACGTCGACCTTTTTGCCTTCATCCTTTCCCGCGCTTTGCTCTTCCGCATTTCATCCTTACTCTCAACATTATCTTCCTCCATTTTACATACAAAAATCAAATACTCACAAAAAGAAGCGGCGAAAACCTGCTGGCTCTTTACAACCACTTAATTTGACTTAATATCCAATTTCCAACAACAATAATATACCGGTAGTTTAATTGACAACCTACTAGCATCGAAATTCTCACTAAGAATGGCTCCCGCGGATAAAAAAGGGCAATTTTCAACTAGGTGGGCGTTATCTCATTAGATTTGAAAAATATCATTTGTCTTTTTTACCAATGCCTAACCGTTTGGATTTTTCTAAAGCAATCTCAGCACCAAAAAATATTTTTTGATACAAAATAAATGTTTTATATTCTTATTAAGAATAAAACAAGAGGACAAAAAAGGTCTGTCCTCTCGTAATTTTTTAAGCTTTTATCATGATTACTGTATACAACAGTAACAAGGAGTATAAACCCATTAGTGGAAGCAGTATTTTTTTTCCGAAACAATCTCGCTTATGTTTATCCTCTCTAGACTTCGCTAAAAACGTATTACTCCTACGTAAAATATTAATAGACAGGTAAGGATTCATACCATTAAAGAAGGAGCGCAATATTATCCATATTTTCATTTCATATACAGAGAAAAGAAATTATTATGTTTCTGAGAGGAGCTTCCCATGTTTGTTGTTGTTTTGAAAAATATATCGCAATGCACGGGCCTTGATAGATATAGGAGGCAATGAATGAAATATATCACAATGCACGCGGCTTGATAGATATAGGAGGCAATGAAGGAAATATATCGCATGCACGGGCCTTGGTAGATATAGGAGGCAATGATAATCTTTCTCTTTGCACGAAAGGTTTATCTTTAATATTTAAATAAATATTATTATTTTTAATTATTTTAATCTTCAATAATTAATATTAATAATAATTAAATCGTTTAAAATAAAGTTATACCTATTATCATCTCAAACTTTGCTGCTAATATTGACGATTAAAGTGAAGGGTACCCCTCTTGCCCGCTTTCTTCAAATTTTGGGGTATATATACGATTCGTTTCCAATATAATAGTAAGGAAAAAGCGCAATTGCGAAAACCTTTGGTGGCGATCCCACCTTAGGGAGGCTAGACGTTTTTCGTAACCCTAGCTGATCGCCGCGTATATCCTAAAACCAAATGATGATAATGGAGTAGAAGCCAATGATACAGATTGGTGTCTATGTGGAATAGACGACAGACCAGTGGATGGTGGTGTTAGAAGCCAGTGTAAGTGAAGACTGGTGTCAATGTGGGATTGACAAAGAACAAAGGATGGTGGTGATTGGAAGCCAGTATGTACAGACTGGTGTCCAAGTCGAATGGACGAAGACCAAGAAGATGGTGGTGATTAGAAGCCAGTAAGATCAGACTGGTGTCCAAGTGGAATGGACGAAGACCAGAAGATGGTGGTGATTAGAAGCCAGTATGTACAGACTGGTGTCCATGTGGAATGGACGAAGACAAAAAGATGGTGGTGATTAGAAGCCAGTAAGAACAGACTGGTGTCCGTGTGGGATGGACAAAGACCAGAAGATGGTGGTGTGAGAACTCAAGTAGAGGAGCCGTTTCCGTGACTGTGAAAGCAGTTCGGAAATGGCGAACACGTTTGCTCCGATACGCAAACTGCGAACGCGGTCACGTGGGTGTAACAACAGACAGACACACAGACAGACACACACACAGACACGGCCGTTACAGAACCTCTCCTGGACTACGTCACACGGAGAGGTAATAACAACAGACAGACACACAGACAGACAGACACACAGACAGACACACACACAGACACGGCCGTTACAGAACCTCTCCTGGACTACGTCACACGGAGAGGTAAAAACTTCAAAAGAAAGAAACTCAAAATAATAGACCTTTCAGTATTTTAAGTACGCAACCAATTTTTAAATTGAATTTTCTGGTGAAGAACGGCAAGTACACGGAGTTCAGTGCAAAAGTAAGTTTCTGTATTGCCACGTTACGATTGAGTATGAGTGTCGTATACACGTGAAAATTTGTAATTTTATTTATTTACTTAATTTTTTTTTAATTTTCGTTTTCTGTATGGTTCTCTTTATTGTTGTCTAGTGTTGTCCCGGTAACCACCACATATAGGCTTGCCTCTGTGGTTGCCAGCGAATTATTTTTGCAAAATAAATATTATTATTATATTCTGTAAAGATGAACTCTACTGTATAAAAAATTCCTGAGGAATTTTGGTTAAAAAAATACGAGGGCGAGAAGGTGCGCCTACAAAAAAGGTAGAAGGAAACTGAATTTGAACGAAAACTTAGGCCTAATTAAAGGTACTGCAAAGAAGGCATCGGTGCCATCGGTGGGTGGGTAAAAATTAATTGAAATACGTCACAGATATCACGTGATGCCAAGATACAAAGGCTTCTCATAGAGTGGAACAGGACATATAGTCCTTGTTTTTCACGAGATTGCAGCGCCAATTCCCTGAAGTGCTTGTTTTCGAAATAAAACGAACTAAGCTTCTTTGAACCACACCTCTTCTTGGTCACGTTACTCTGACGTATTTCAAATAATTTTACCCACCCGCCGATGCATTCTTTTCAGTCCCTTTAAGACGTGATTGAAACTAAAATTCACAGCGATTAAGAACATTTTTGTGCCCTAATTATTGAAAACCTACAACGTAAACAATCAATTTTCCAGAACTATTATTAAAAAACTACTAATATTCATCTAAAAATAACAATTTATTCATTGTGTTCATAGACATACGGAAATGTTGGACGTAAATCAGTACACGTATAAAGAGGAATATGATCCTGTCGTATGTAGTCCTGAAGTTACTGTATTCGACGACGTAAGGTAACTTTAATCAGAAGTGAGATGAGACTAGAAGTACTGAGCTAACCAAATTCTTCACTTGGCGAAAGTGAATATTCTTGATGAGACACCAACGTTTGGCCCTCTGGTAGCGGTTTCTGAATTTTCCCTCCAAAACAAGAGACGCTCGCGGTGGTAGACGGCCGAACTAGATTCGAGCACCCGCATCCGTGTTCCGCGGCTTTAAGTTGAGGGGAAAGGGGTAGGAAATTATTTTGGAACTCGACCAATTTTTTTCTCTCTAGTGTAGGCGCGATGGAAGCGGCATAAAATCCTCAAATTTGTTCACTAGTGCCAGGATCTACTTCCAATGCTAGAGCTCTTTACTTCTAGTCTCATCTTACTTCTGCTTTAATTAAAATTATCTTCTGAAAACTGATCATTTAAAAAAAGCCCTGAAAAAAGTAATGAATATTAAATGGTTGAACAAATAATTATAGAGCTTTAATTCTTGTGTGGGAAGTAGAATGAGTCCAAGTTACGAGCCACAAAAAATTAAATTCACATACCGCAAAAAAAAACTAAATTTTTAAACATTTAAGTTATTTACAAACCAGGAATAAAATCATATTAGATATTGGACATATTTTCGCTCCCTTGTTTTCATTCAAAACTTTTCGCATATTTTGTGATCTTTCTGTGATTTTATATATGTTTATGCGGCTTGGCTTTAACTACTTTTATCATCAATAAACGTTTCCTTATAGTAATATTTCGGAAGAATATGAAACCATGACCATGTTAACCCCTTTGTCGTACCGAAACAACATTGAAATTTTAAACTTTCTCGTATGGTGAGTAGAAATATCTAGTATTTTTGTCCATTCTTTTACAAATTCACCATTCCCTTAATCCATGTGTTTTCTGCGTTTCGTGTTACGATAAATGTAGCTTCTTCTCTCAAGCTGCAGCATAGCAACAGTGAACAGATTAAAATGTAAATGTGTTGATGTTTGATCAAATTACTCTTCTCAAGGCCGGATTAAGAAGATTTTCGCCCGGGGGCAGTGGCTCGATGGGTGCCCCCTCCCTTGGCCCCATAATTTATAAAAACCAGCTAGAAATTTTAACAATTTTGTTTTTATTAGAAATATAGGGAGCTAACAGTTCTGACCCTGAAACGTCACACCCTTCTATCTCTTACTGGAGTTTCATTCCCCCTAACGGTTGGAAACAGTATTCTACGCACAAAAATGCCAACCAGTGGGCGGCTGCGTGACGTCAGACTATCTCTTTCCCCTAGCCAGCTGTAAGCTCCCTATTGTAATTTTGTTAAGTGAAAAGTATCCCTATGCATGGCTGATACTCACTCATACGCCCAATTTTAGTTGAATAAGTGACTAATAAATTTAAAAATAGTAAGCAAAAAGTGACTAAATAAGGGCAAATTAAGCTATAAAATAAAGGCACTTTAAATGAAATGTTTTCAGACATGATCGATTTTCATAATTATTTTCAGTAGTTAAAGATATTTTAAAGGTCGGTGCCGTAATTAAGCCCAATCTATGGGCTTAGATATTTCCAGTCAAAGGAAAGGTTCAATCATAAAATTTCTGCGGCGAAATTGAATTAAACCATTTTGGAGCACAGCTCAGAATGCAATGTAATTAAAACTAAAACATTCATTTGAATTGGATTGATTATAAATACTAAGTTAAATTTTTGATGAGCGAGCGAAGCGAGCTCCACAATTTTTCGGGTTTGATCAACTGTAATCTCGCTGTTTTTGCGTTTAAACCGTCATACGGTCAAATATATTACGTTTAACCTTGTGGTCGAGAAGATAACACCGAAAGACTCAAAAACGTCATGTTTTTGAGTTTTTCGAAAATTTAATAAAACAATCGCTCAGATTTGGGTATCACCAGACATCTTGGGCGCCCCTGTTTAGCTGGCGCCCGGGGGCAGGTGCCCCCTCTGCCCCCCCCTTAATCCGGCCCTGACTCTTCTGCTTACATGCAAAGTCACAATGATCACATTTGAATGGTTTTTCACCACTGTGAACTCGTTGATGTCTGATTAAATTACCCTTTTCCTTGCATCCAGTCACACGATCACATTTAAAGGGTTCTTCACCAATCTGATCAGATTACTCTTTCTCGTGCATCCCAAGTGTGAATGCGTTGATGTTTCTTCAAATCACTCTTGTCCGTGCACCCAAAGTCACACTGATCACATTTTAACGGCTTCTCACCATTGTGAATGCGTTGATGTTTCGTCAAAGTCATCTTCGACCTACATTCAAAGTCACACTGACCACATTTGAACAGTCTTTCACCACTGTGAATGCGTTTATGTTTGACTAACTTAGACTTTTCGTTGCTGGCATAGACGCACTGATCACATTTGAATGGCTTTACACCACTGTGAATTTGTTGATGTCTTTTCAAATTACTATTCTTCGTGTATCGAAAGTGACACTGATCACATTTGAATGGCTTTACACCACTGTGAATTTGTTGATGTCTTTTCAAATTACTCTTCTTCGTGTATCGAAAGCGACACTTATCACATTTGAATGGTTTTACAACACCACTACGATTGCGTTGACGTCTGATCAAATGACACTTAGTTAATCCTACGTCACACCCATCACATTTGAAGTGCTTTTCACCACTGTGAATTCGTTGATGTGTGGTGAAATTTCTCTTCTGTGTACATTCAAAGTCACACTGATCACATTTGAAGGGTTTTTCTAAACGGTGAGTGCGTTGATGAATGATCAAAATTCTACTCTGTGTAGCTTCAAAGTCACACTGTTCACATATGAACGGCTTTTCACCACTGTGAACACGTTGGTGTGTGGTCAAATTTGTCTTCTGAGTACAACGAAAGTCACACTGATCACATTTGAACAGCTGTTCAACACCGTGGATGCGTTGATGTGTGATCAAATTCATCTTATGTGTATATTGAAAGTCACACTGTTCACATTTGAACGGCTTTTCACCACTGTGAACACGTTGGTGTGTGGTCAAATTTGTCTTCTGAGTACAACGAAAGTCACACTGATCACATTTGAACAGCTGTTCAACACCGTGAATGCGTTGATGTGTGATCAAATTCATCTTATGTGTATATTCAAAGTCACACTGATCACATTTGAAGGGTTTTTTGCCGCTATGAATGCGTTGATGTGCGGTCAAAAATCTCTTCTGTGTAGATTTAAAGTCACACTGATCACACTTGAAAGGTTTTTCAACACTGTGAATGAGTTCATGCCTGATCAAATTATTCAGCGTGCTTGCAAAGTCACACTGATCGCATTTGAACAACTTTTCCTCACTGTGACGGTGACCACGTTGGTGTGTGGTGAAATGTCTCTTCAGAGTACAACGAAAGGCACACTGATCACATTTGAACGGCTTTTCATCGTTGTGAACGCGTTGATGCATGGTGAAACTTCTCCTCTTTTTACATGCAAAGTCACACTGACCACATTTTAACCGTTTATCTCCAGTTTCAATGTGATGTTGTACAGTCCTTTCATCTCGACCAGAGGTGTGGAGGGACTTGTTGGAATGTTTTTCCTTGAAACTTTCTACACAAAACCAAAACAAAATTTCATCAAAGAAATGATAAGAAGTTTACAAAATAGCATCACACATAATGGTCTTTCGAAGAAAAGGGAGAAATCCGGACTACTCAGGTGTATGGAATTCAGAAAGAAATGTGTATTGATAAAAACAACAAGTATACTTGATCGAAGGATCAGTCTTTGGCTGTTTAGATCACAGAGTTTTTAATATGATACATTTCGATTAACATATTTGATTTACTAAAAGCCTCTTTACCTCTCAAAATAGTGTCGACCCCTCTGCGGTTGTGTACCTTCACGACCGTAGCACATGGCACATGCGTGAGTAGGCTCATGTAGTAACAGATACCAACAGAAGATACCAAGTATTAACGTTTGGATCGCCACCATAGAGTACTATTTTTGAAAAACCTTTCACCCCCAAAAACCTATTATCGGAATAGTTGGTTCGCGTAGAGGTTGAGAGGAGGGTCATTTGCGTTTCATTTAACATGGCGTCTACAACCAAAGGCTGCGAACTGTGAACGAAGTATACTTTTTGTTATTATCAATTAACTTTTGCCGAAACGGTCCCCACTTTCTAAAACCATCGCCAACATTATTAATACAGGCCTGAGCGCGCTATCTCTGGGAAGGGGGTCAAGGCGTGTTTGGGCACCACGCATAGATGTCGCTTTTGAAAACCATAAATCTCAAAATTACCCACGAATTTTTTAACCCAGTCAAACTTTGAGATTCAGGGATTTGCGTAGATATTGAAAATCACGAATTATAAGAATCTTAGGGAATTGTTTGCACTTCTAAATTTAAAATGACGTTTTTTCAATCACGTAGGAATGTTACAACATGAAATATTTTATCACTTTTAAAACTAAGAATAAAATATTCTCGCATTTAAATAAAATAGCGTCACATATTAAAAATATAAATAAAATAGCGTCACACATTAAAAATATAAATAAAATAGCGTCACACATTAAAAATATAAATTAAATAGCGTCACATTTTATAAATAGGACAAAATTAGTATCACATTTTAAAAACATAAATAAAATAGTGCCACATTTTAAAAATATAAACAAAATATTGCCACATTTTAAAAATTTAAATTGTTCTCATTTTAAAAATAGGAATAAAGTTGTTTAAATTGGCACTATAGATAGTTTTCACACATGGAGGATTCATACCATTTACACCAGGAGGCCTGGCTATCTGGCGGACTAAAACCCGTCTGCTTTTGTCCTCCAGATAGCCCAGCTTCCTGGTGTAAAAGGTATGAATCCCCCATGTGTGAAAACTATCTACAGAGAGAGGCAAGAGGGTTGTAGTTTAATATGGCTTTTCCTCTTTCCACCAAAGTGGCGGAACACTTTACAGAGTGGAAGGCTTGTGGGGGAATGCATCTGATTGGCTTAGCGGAGGCATGACGTTTAATGGGGGATATTTTCACCCCTTTGTCCACTCCCTATATTATTTGTAGTTATAATGTGGCACTATTTATCACTAGCATGAGTGAATCATATACTAGCTCCCTATAAGTTACTCAGTCACACTGGCCTAATGTATCCAGCATTTTCTTCTGAATAGTAGTCGAGGAGGGGAAGCGGGTGAAAGTGATAGTAGACGGCGCCCTCTCTTAGGGCTTTGAAATTAATATATCGAGAACTTGAAAGTAATGGTAGTTCCAAATGGTATTAACGGTTTTGGTTTCTTTGCGTCACATTCATTTCTTTGCTAATTTAAAAATAATTTGGGTTTCACAACAGGCTTCGTTAAAAATGGGTTGGGCCTTTCTTTAAGTTTTTCTATTAGTTCTTTAGACGCATTATTAAAAACTTTAGTAAGGTTTTCGAGATGACTATTTAGTTGTTGTTTAGCTCTTATTTTTTAATAAGTAGTTCCTGCCTCTGAATTTAAAGAGTTTCATTCATTTGGTCTTTGTCAAAAAATATCCAAAATTCTGCAATTTTAATGCGAAAAAATAAAACCTCCTATTGGGCCAACCTTAACTCATTAAAATAATTTCAAAGATAAAATACGACTGTGAACCGTCCGCAAACAATCACAACATTTCTGAAGCGTCGTCTGCTTATAATAACTACCTTTCAGTTCTAAGTTTCATTGGTTGATCCCCTTTTCCGGTTTTTTACGGGAAATACGTAAGTGCCGAGAGTAGTGTTATTTTCTCTCACTGGGGGTCGCATATAGGTAACACTTTTTCTGCGGGAAGAAAATGCTGGATACATTAGGCCAGTGTGGCTGAGTAACTTATAGGGAGCTAGTATATGATTCACTCATGTTACTAGTTTTAACGTGGCACTATATTTTTTATAGTTTTAAATGTTTTAAAACAATCTGAATCAGTTTTGTTTGAATTAAATAAAAAAATTGTCTGTACTAATTAACATTCCTATTTTTAAAGTGAGATACTAGAATTACTAGAAAAATAAAACAAATAGATAGGTTTTTTCATTCTTAAATTCCTTATTTTATATTTTAAATTTAGAAGTTCAAACGATTCCTTAGAATTCTAATAATTCTTCATGTGCTATTATCTAAGCTCTTCCCTCAAGTTGGGCTGGGTTTCAAATACCGCGGGAAATCCAGGTTCTAAAACACGCCCCTTGCGGACGCATTCGGGGAAATAAAATGTAGCGCAAAATTCTCCGAAAAGGAGCGCGCTCGGCCTGTATGAATAATGATGGCGAAGCTAAAACTTTTGAGTTAAGAATATTACCGCTAGAATGGCCTGCCTATTGGGGTACGTGGGACACTTTTGAAAACATCGGGACGGACGGACAGCTACCGCAAGAGGGAGAGTAGAAGGCTCTGCTGGAATATTCTCGCTTTGAAAGTTTACCTTTAAGCTTCCGGTGTGCGCGCCCTCTTATTTTTTGAAATACGGTGAACCGGATATTAGGAGGGAAATATAACAAATAAATAAAAAACAAAAGCGAGAACACCCAAAAGGCCTTGCCAAAACCTATAGCTTCAACTCCCCCTCTTTGCAGCTACCAAGTATATCACGCGATGGTGTCGCCATCTCGAAGCCTAGATAAGAAATGTATAAATACATGTATTCTTGAAATCAGTCAAATTTCCCGCCTTTTCTTTTAGTTCCCTTGGTTGCACCGGGATGGCACCACAAGCGCGTGATATAGCTAATTGGGTCTTATAGCCTAGCGGATGAAAGGCCACTCTAGTGGTAATTTTCTCAACTCAATGGCTAAAACACTTCAGGCAAACAATTATCATTCGAAACCCAGCGCCATCTATCGGCGATATATATCCATGTCAAAAAGAAACTTTTGGTGGGAAAACAGTTCAATTTATGCATGCGGAGCCCTTGGGAGCTGAATTTATATTAAAATATATATCTGGCTCTTCCACGGAGACACTGAGTAATTATTTTTTTTACATTGTATATTCACTAACAGGAATTCATAGCCCTCCTTGAAGTGGGCAAAACCCTCGTACCAAATGATGCGATGCGTACGGTGAAACAGTGTAAGACCTAATCTCGCTATAGTCAGTCAACAAACATTACCAGACGGAGCAAACCAATTACACATAAACAATAGGGAGCTAACAACCGGCTAGGGGGAAGAGATAGTCTGACGTCACGCAGCCCCTCTCTGGTTGTAATTTTTGGGCGTAGAATACTGTTTCCAACCGTTAGGGGGGATGAAACTCCAGTAAGAGATAGAAGGGTGTGACGTTTCAGAGTCAGAACTGTTAGCTCCCTATTCTTGTCAACCGAGCTGTTTATAAGATGTTGTTTGCTCCATCTCTGTTTTACCCTAAACAGCACTTCAGAAACTGACCAAATAACCCCAGACTTGGGTAATATCATAAGTTTATCATGCCTTTAAGTACACAAATATGGGTTGCAACTGGGCATCTTCCGCAGGCTACTGTGACGTCAGAACTTGTAATCGTATAGCGCTAAGATCCAAAGAGAGAGAAAATTTTGAAATTGAAATTCCTGTCGCGGTGCAGCCACCAAACGGTCGAGACGATTACTAAATATGGGTCACATGAAAAAAATCATCCAATGGAATAAAGGAGATTTTTACGTTTCGTATAGGCCGGCATTGAGGGGAACGAATTTTACTTTAGCAACCACAAAATTCCCCCTCTCTCTCGTGAGATAGAGGCGGTTTCAGTCAAAGGGATAAAAGAAACGCTAGGCTAGGCGCAGTACAATTTTGTATTGAAGTTGAGGTGATAAATGATACAGAAAGAGTATAGGGTTTCATTAAAGGGAGCCGGACAAACGCTTTTGCCGTAGGAGTAGCAGCCATATCTCTACTTAGAGGCAAGATAAACTTATGGTAATATTTATATACTGGTAGTCTTCTAAATATTTGAAAATAACTAAAACAATACACACCAGGCTGCACTTTTTCCAGGAGACTTTGGGAAATGTTGTTGTTTATCGCGGCAGGAATACTTTGCAAACTATCAAGGAGAAGAAAACAAACAATAGAAATATTCATTATTCACGACGCAAGCTGCAAGGTTAAACGACTCAATTACTACGGAAAATAAATCGTTTAGCACAAAGGTCTTTTGAGGTAAAAGAATATTTTGAGGGATTTACTGAAAACGTTTCCACAATATTTTGAAAAGGAAGAGTTAGACCTAAATAATTACAGTGGCTAGACACGAATAGTTCGGAAAGAGTGTCGAAAAAATGAGTGAAGAAAATTGGTTCCGTCAACACTCGAGATCCCTAAAGAATGTTTTATTCTGCAACTGGCCTAGCATGATAAATGTGACTTGTTTAGAAAGCATTTCACCACCATCTTCCCATACTTCAAACAGAGAAATTTAAGCAAAGCTCGGGTCCAGTGGATCCCTTACAAGGTGACTTTTCTTACGAGCTCCATTTCTGCCTTGGCGAAGGCTAAAGACATTTGTGGACGGGATTTATAAGTACACTTGAAAATCCCGCCCACTAGCCTTCGCCAAGCTAAACCCAGAGATCCTGAGTAAAGTCACGTTTAAGAGAATCCTCTGGATCCGCACTTTGCTTTACTAAAATCTACATAATATAACAGTATGACGCGAATCCTTAATAAAAGGATTGGACGGCCACAGCACGAAACTAAGTTTTAAAAGCTATCATTGTGGGCGCTTACCAAATCCTGATAACATAGGCCAATCATTATAAAAGGAGGACCGTTATCGCAACACTAACTGTTAAAAATCATTTTACCCACAAAGGGGGAAGGGTGCTAACAGGAATGAACCAAAAGTTTGGGGTCGAGGTAGTTACACGACAGCAATGGACTGAACAGATGGAAGGTTCCGTCCACTGTCGTCTGCAATGGTTGGAATTAACAGTTACACTAGGATTACCAAGTCATTCCATTATTGGGTTTTTCTTGAATTTGTTCTTGTTCTTGCACCACATTTGCGAGAGGTAATTCTTGACTATATGATCCCGAATCATACAGAACCAATTCAGCTTTCAAACATTCACCGTTAGCTATTTGATATGTTTCATAATCATGTTCAACTGGTTCCGCTTTCACGCATTCGTAGCTGGTCTTCTGATTCATATCAATTACCTCCTAATTATTTAGATAATTAACAACTATTAAACGGATACTTCAACCTAATTTTCGCCCTCTGAATACCGTCAAAGGGAAAAAGGCAATATATACATACATTGAGATCTTTGACTTCATTTTTCAATTCTTCAATGACCTTATTAAGGCTTTCAATTTCCTCTCTTTGCTTACTTATCGTTGACACAATTTTAATTCTCTCTTTCCTCATATTAAGAATTAAAACGTCATACTAGAAAATAAAATGTTCTTTTAACTTCATAAGCATTAAAGAGGGAACTCAGGGAAATTCAAGAGATACAGAAGAATGGGAATTAGCAATGAAAGTCCATAAATCTATAAATCTTAGAAAGGCTACAAAAGAGGGACCCTTAAGCCATGGATAAAGAATGCGCGTGAGGAAATCGTTTTCACTCTACAGGGTAGGCAACTCCCTATCTCGGACGACAGCCTGTTCTGTATATACTCTGTAATAACATCGGTTTTCAGCACGCGTAAAGCTAAGTCTCTATGTAACGTAGCTTTGTACGTGCTGTCAAGAGACCAAAAGCTTCAGGATTTAAAATATCCTTGTTGTATATTTATTTCTTACTTCGTCTGAGTATTAACTTGAGCCGAAATAACCTAACTATAATGAGCTAATAAAATAACTAGTCAGTTAATTAATGACATAAAGTTTAATTGTACTGAGAGGCTAATACGTTACAAATAATACTATAGTTAAGACGAGCGTAGTGTTTTCCTGTTCCGGCGGAGAGCGCTTGTCGGGCGCGACTAACTAAACAAAGGAGAGATAATCTTTCTAGCTAGACTTAGACCAGAGAATGGGAACGCTAGCGACATCTAGGTTATAGGGAATACGAAAACACAACAATCTTTACGGCCTTAGTTTCAAATACGTGTAGTGGGCTCAGGCTGTAGGCAATTTCACACATATTTGAAACTAAGGCCTAGAGGTCAGTGCACTCGAGCTAAAAAACTCGCGGGTATTTTAAATACTGAAGTTTTTGGTCTCTGGACAGCACGTACAAACATACCTGTCCACTATCGCTTGGACTCAGCTCAGCTCACGTTACATCATTGAAATTCACAACGAGATCACCTGAAGCTCAAATTGTAACAATGTTTCCTTAGAGCTCAATGTGAGCTCAAGCTCAGTTAGTTTTAATAAATGAGCTCACCTCGGGCTCACATAATTTTCATGGGCTAAGCTCTCTCTAATATTTTTCGCGGTCTCACCGCGAGCTCAAAATCAATAGAATTTAAGGCTCACCTCGATCTCGGGCTCATTCAGTTTAGTAAGCTCAAGCTCGGTCTTATATTTCCAGAGAATATTTCTTCCAAGCAGTATAGATGTTGAAATAAATAATTTTGCAGCTATTTTTACGCGATAAATGCAAAACTACAATATATATTTAGTATCGAAATGATTTGCACTACTTTCGAATTAAAAAACTACAAAACTTCATCTACCAATGAGTTACACTAGTTTCTGTTGGTACTGAATGGGGCGCCGAGCCAAGCTGAGCGCAGTCTCAAAACAGTGAGCGCCCTTTCAAAATGAGCGGTCTCACAGTTTTGAATTGGCCTCACTCGAGCTCATAAAAGCTAAAAAATTTGTAAGAGCAGGGCTCAGCGCAAGCTCTAGTTAATTTTACAGTTAAACCTGGGCTCAGCTCAAGGCTCACTTTGTTTGTGACGGGCTCAAGCTCATAAATCTTTTTCATAAACTTCCAGGCTCGGCTCGGGCTCGTGAGCCTATCAATTATTTTGAAGAGCCTCGCTCAATTCGCGCTCGGGCTCACTGAAATGAAGTGAACGCGGACAGCTATGCGTATACAAAGCTACGTTACATAGAGGCCTAGCTTTACACGTGCTGACAACCGATGTTGTAACAGAGTATATACAGAATAAGCTGTATAGGGAGCTGCCTATCCTATAGCGTGCGTGAAAACAAATTTCCTCACGCGCATTCTTTATCCATGCTTAAGCTTTCAGCGTAAGTTTATAAGACATGTTCCATAAGTATGACTTTGCAATGTTAGATAATTACTGAGAGCTAGTTCGAGAACGATGCGAGAATTGACTATACTCGGTTTTGCACTTGCAGTCCATCAGCCTCGCGCTCAGCCCATACTAAGCCTTTGACAGCGCCTCACCAGGCGTCACTTTACGAGAATCTATGACCTACGTCACTTCAGGACAAGCTCTTAGTAACCAGTGACAAACTAATGAAACATATCTTATAAACTTATAGTTTCAGCCAATAAAGCTATCTCAGAAACCTTAGTGTGACGACAACCATGCTATTTGCCCATAGAACATAATCGGTACCAAACATGGCCGCCCACTGGCAAAGCTAGTCGCGTGACGTTTTACCTATGCACTCACGTCACAACTGAGATAGCTCTATTGCAGTGGGGGTTTCAATCTAAACTGTGTGTATACATATAAACAAATGGAGATAATCGGGATATTTTGGGTTTTAAAAATCATCAACCATTCCGATTGAATCAAAAACCATGATCAAAGGGAGAGGCAAAATTTAAAATACTTTTGAGACAGGCTGTGATTCCTTTTCTTGAAGACTAATTGACTCTGACGAAGACCATGACTGGTACTAATAAAAAAAGGCTATGTTATCCACACATTAAAATCACATCAAAGAGGTAATTAATATTTTCAAAAAATACCGTAAGATTTTTGGTTTCTGTGGTTTCTTCAAATGGTATTGGATTTGGGGTTTCCGCAGTTGGCCCTTTACCCCCGATAAAATGTTCTTCACAAAAATAGTATGTTTTTTGGGCCACCTTCTCAATGTTTAAACGATCACCAAATCTACCACACGCCGAAATCCAAAGTTTACACTTCCCAGGATCTCTTCGTGGCCGTGGAAAAGGTATGAAATTGGTGGCTTTAGTCCGAGACTTGGAAAAATAAACAACATTTTGGCACAGAGAGTACATACACTGCTTAGTTTTACGTTCCGGGCGGATAAGACTAAAGTACAGAAAAAGACGAATGTGCCTAAGGTTGCCTAAGGTCGGAAATCACTAAAATCCTAGTCGGGCGAAACGGCGGTAGAGGAAACTTCCTCCTAAACGTTATTTTTCACCAAGGGGACCAATGGGGAGTAAAATACATATAATTATAATTAAAAATGATTAACATTTTACGAATTTAAGCTTTTCTATCATTCAAATCAATTAATTCTTCAAAAATAAAAGATTTCATTGACGGCGGTAAGAGCACTTAACTCCGCCCACAATTCTGTACTTTAGTCAGCTTAGGCCCCTTTTATGTTTCTTCATTACCCCGGCCTAATTCATTTAATTATTTCAATTAAAACAAATGTTATGAATTAAAAAACACCCCCTTTCACCCCCTGTAACTTTACACTTTATTTCCTTAAGTAATCCTTATTAGGGTTACGAGAAACGTCTAGCCTCCCAATGGCAGGGCTTCCACCATCGGTTCACGCGAATGCGTTTTTATCTATTATTGGTTTCAAGATATACGCGGCGATCGGCTAGGGTTACGAGAAACGTCTAGCCTCCCAATGGCAGGGCTTCCACCATCGGTTCACGCGAATGCGTTTTTATCTATTATTATAATGGAAACGAATCGTATATATACCCCGAAATTTGAAGAAAGCGGGCAAGAGGGGTACCCTTCACTTTGAACGTCAATATTAGCAAAGTTTCGAAAGATAATAGGAACAACTTTATTTTAAACGATTGAACTATTTTTAAAGTTATTTACTGGCGATTAAAATAATTAATATCATTGATATTTAATTAATTATTTAAGATAAACTTATTTCTTTGAAGTGACACAAGTGAGAGTTTATATAGAACGAGTAATGAAGATTACATCTGAATCGAAACACTACACGCATATCAAAGTTAATATAAAGCGAGTAGGATGATAAGATCTCTTACAAAACGATAACATTTCCATTTTGCAGAATATTAAATGGAAATATTTTAAATAGTTTTCGGCATTACGATTCTTTTAGTAGTTGTGTAGCTATAAAGCTCTGTTTCATCTCAATATTCCAAGAACATCTTTTGATATTAACATTTCAAATTTGGTGTTTACTTTTTAATTCAGCTTTACTACATTTATATATAGCGTAAACGCAACCTTTAATTTCACTACATAATATGGATTTCAATACTTCGTCTCTCTGTAAGTGTTGAAGCGATTGAGTGAGTCGAAAGATAAATACACATCCTATATTTTAGTTGTACCATGCGTACCACAATGTTGCCAGGCGTTTATTGAAGGATGCTTGGGTACTTGGTACAGACTGTTACGTCTACCAAGTTTCCTAGCATCCAAGAATAAATAAGATTCATAGAAGCCGGTGTTAAGGGCATGTCATGGGTCAAGTCGTTAAATATATCGACGCAGTTGAATAGCTGATGGCATTATTTTATGCACTTTCTCATTGCGTTTCGAGAGGAAGTTCAACTTTGGCACGGACGACAGATGGCGCTCCTAACCTTCTACCCCCAAAAATCGTATTTGTCTGCTCGGTTTCCCCTTCCGCGTTTTTTCGTTATAAACTTATGATTTAACGAACTGAGAAGATAAAATTTCATATTTCCTAAGACAGATAAGCTTCTACTCCTTTCATCTTACTCCCAGTTAGATTTAACCTTGTTAAAACATAATCAGATGAATTTGAGTTACAATGCCGTAAAATCGTCTGCATACAGTTACCTAGGAGTGATAGAGACATTTTTACCGATGTCTAGAGATGATAAACTTAAGCGAAATTGTTTTACGTTTGAATAAAAATACCGCTTCCAGTAGTGGGTTTATAGTACTCCTTGTTTGTGTAAGATTAGTGTAGCTGTAGAGCGTAATCATGATAAACGCTTAAAAATATATATTTTCAATAAAAACACCGCTTCCACTAGTGGATTTATACTCCTTGTTTGTGTAAGATTAGTGTAGGTGTAGAGAGTAATCATTATAAACGCTTAAAAATATATTTTCAAAAATGAAGAATATAGAACATTTATTTTGTATCAAAAAATATTTTGGTGCTAAGATTGCTTTAGAAAAATCCAAACGGCTGGGTATTGGTAAAAAAGACATGTGTAAGCTATTTGTAGATGAGATAATTGTTACCTCTCCGTGTGACGTAGTCCAGGAGAGGTCTTGTAACGGCCGTGTCTGTGTGTGTGTCTGTCTGTGTGTGTGTGTGTCTGTCTGTGTGTGTGTGTGTCTGTCTGTGTGTGTGTGTGTCTGTCTGTGTGTGTGTGTGTGTGTGTGTCTGTCTGTCTGTCCGTTGTTACACCCACGTGACCGCGTTCGCAGTTTGCGTATCGGAGCAAACGTGTTCGCCATTTCCTAACTGCTTTCACAGTCACGGAAATGGCTCCTCTACTTGAGTTCTCACACCACCATCTTCTGGTCTTCGTCCATCCCACATGGACACCAGTCTGTTCTTACTGGCTTCTAACACCACCATCTTCTGGTCTTCGTCCATTCCACGTGGACACCAGTCTGTACATACTGGCTTCTAATCACCACCATCTTCTGTTCTTTGTCAATCCCACATTGACACCCGTCTGCACTTACACTGCCTTCTAACACCACCATCCACTGGTCTTCCGTCTATTCCACATAGACACCAATCTGTATCATTGGCTTCTACTCCATTATCATCGTTTGGTTTTAGGATATACGCGGCGATCAGCTAGGGTTACGAGAAACGTCTAGCCTCCCTAAGGTAGGATCGCTACCAAAGGTTTTCGCATTTGCGGTTTTTCCTTACTATTATAATGGAAACGAATCGTATATATACCCCAAAATTTGAAGAAAGCGGGAAGAGGGGTACCCTTCATTTTAAACGCCAATATTAGCAAAGTTTGAGAAGATAATAGGTATAACTTTATTTTAAACGATTTAACTATTATTAATGTTAATTATTGAAGATAAAAATAATTAAAAATAATTATATTTATTTAAATATTAAAGATAAACCTCTCGTGCAAAGAAAGAGATTATCATTGCCTCCTATATCTACCAAGGCCCGTGCATGCGATATATTTCCTTCATTGCCTCCTATATCTACCAAGGCCCGTGCATTGTGATATATTTCATTCATTGCATAAACATAAGCGAGATTGTTTTGGGAAAAAAATACTGCTTCCACTAATGGGTTTATACTCCTTGTTACTGTTGTATAGAGTAATCATGAGAAAAGCTTAAAAAATTACGAGAGGACAGACCTTTTTTATCCTCATTCAAAAATATTTTTTGGTGCTAAGATTGCTTTAAAAAATCCAAACGGTTAGGCATTGGTAAAAAAGACAAATGATATTTTTCAAATCTAATGAGTAGAGTGGGATGTAGACCGAGTGGGGAAAGGTGAAGCCCCGCCCATTGACTTGCGCGGTAACCACTGGATGTTTTACTTCCAACAGCAACACGTAGATGGCGGGAAAATCTACACTTTGGCGCGAAATTTAAAATGCTTCGTTCTACAACATTGGTGTTGATATAGATAATGTTAGTTCAAATCTTAATAAAAAGGTGAATATTTGTGTTAAAATATAGATTTTAAAATATACTTCCCACCATGTTTAAAACACAACATACATATTGTTTATTACAAAACAATAAAAGTAAATATGCTTAAGTTCATGCGTTTTGCAATATTAAATGTATAATTATGGGAGTAGTTTGTCTGTAGGATTTAAAATTATTTGTTAAATAAACATGGGTTGTAAATGCCCATTTTCGAGTTTCAGAAACACAGAAATGAATGTATATTTCCCAAATAATCCCAACGTCAGGAAATTTATCAGGGGACCGAGCAATGATGCCTTAAAAAGAAAGTACCGGCACTTCCGTCTTTGCATGGTAATGTTTTGTTCTATCAATGAGAGAAAAATAGTTTTCTTATAACCAATTCGTTTGAATGTCGCTGAACTCCTACTTAATTGACTCCTAACACATCCGCACAGCAACTCAACGAAAGATTTGGGTACTATATTCGACGCTATGTTACATTTTTGTAGGAACGTCAGCAAGACTATTAGCTTATGTCGTCGTTTCTTAGAGATTTCGTTTAAGTTTTGTCGTCAGTTGAAATCTCTGCGCCATTTCCGCATCTTATATTTAAGCCTAGCCAGGGGACCCCTGGCCTAGCTCGTTCCAGGTTGCTGTTTGGTTGGGTTGCCTGTAGCCAATTTCTCCTAAAAAAGTAGAAGCAGTACAGCGTAATTTGATAGAGTTCGGGCATAAATACTTTTTACCTAAAGCTATATATATAAATATGGACTATTATTGGCAATCCTTTATCTCCTCATAACTAATGACTGAATCATGTTACTTTTATTCACAAGTTAGTTCATAACATTCTCCAGCCTTCAACTCTATTAAATGCTCTTAATTTTTCTGTTCCTAAACATTTGCGCAGCCCAAAATACATTTTACAATAGCAGTATTACAATTAGGATACAAATGCAATTCCTTAACTAGCGTT
Organism: Phalangium opilio; assembly: GCF_054372755.1. Taxonomy (NCBI): domain Eukaryota; kingdom Metazoa; phylum Arthropoda; class Arachnida; order Opiliones; family Phalangiidae; genus Phalangium; species Phalangium opilio. The sequence goes on from NW_028324165.1 coordinate 1,476,329, forward strand.
TTTGATCTTTTTTCGAACAACGTATCTGATGTACATAAAATAATTCGACTGCAACTTATTGAATGTTACTAAATGTTAAAAGAAGAGAGAGAGAAAAAAATTACTGATTTACTACTTTCTTTTTTCCAATTTAAATTTGTACGCGTGATTATTTCATTTATGCGTTACTCTCTTGATATTTTGCATTGAAAATGTGTACCAAGTTTATAATATCGTGAGTTATTTTACAACTCTTTTTTATACACAATAAACATTCAATTATAATTTTTCTCTGAATTCCTTTGGTAGAAATAATAAAGAAACTCCCAATTGCAGATCAATTGAAGCTCCTATGATGAAAAAAAAAGAATGAACAGCGGAAATGTATAACAAAATTAGATTTAATAACATATCTTGCTTGTTTGTTATCAGGGTTGTTTTTGTGATTAATTGAGGTTAATTCCGGGATGAGGAGCGAAGTCTTTGTAAAGTACGGCACTTGAAGTTACTTGTAAATAATCACGATTATGAAATAGGATGAATGTATGTTAAACTTCTTTTGCTTCGGCTATATTAATGCAAAGTTAAGACAATAACAAAACAAGTTTAACATACATTCTGTCTGTTTCATTATCGTGATTATTAACGTTTTTGGTAGCTAAATTGATTTCAAGCACCGCACTTTACAAAACTACTCTCTTCATCCTGGAATTAACTGCAAAAATTCAGAGAAAAATGATCCTTGAAACTAAATAGCTATTAGAAAACTATTATGTCTTTCATCGAAAAAACAAGGCATGATCTTGCAAAGAAGCAAGTGCAGGTATTTTTTTAGGCATCATCGCTCGGTCAACAAATAATTTTAACCATTTTTTCCTAACGTCGGGATTAATAATATTACATGTAAATCCTTTATTGTTTAGAAATAAACAATGTGTATGTTGTGTTTAAAACATGGTGGGAAATATATTTTAAAATCTATATTTTAACACAAATATTCACCTTTTTTTATTAAGATTTGAACTAACATTATCTATAGCAAGACCAATGTTCTAAAACTAAGCATTTTAAATTTCGCGCCAAAGAGTAGATTTTCCCGACATCTACGTGTTGTTGTTGGAAGTAAAACATCCAGTGGTTACCGCGCATGTCAATGGGCTGGGCTTTACCTTTCCCCACTCGGTCTATATCCCACTCTACTAATGAGATAACGCCCACCTAGTTGAAAATTGCCCTTTTTTATCCGCGGGAGCCATTCTTAATGAGAATTTCGATGCTAGTAGGTTGTCAATTAAACTACCGGTATATTATTGTTGTTGGAAATTGGATATTAAGTCAAATTAAGTGGTTGTAAAGAGCCAGCAGGTTTTTGCCACTTCTTTTTGTGAGTATTTGATTTTTATATGTAAAATGGAGGAAGATAATGTTGAGAGTAAGGATGAAATGCGGAAGCGCAAAGCGCGGGAAAGGATGAGGGCAAAAAGGTCGACGTTTTCATTGGATACTTAAGGTTATATAATCTTCTCGACACGGAGAGGTAATATTTTGGTTTTCCCGACTTGTTTTACATGTTTTAAATGACACTAACTAAAACTTCCACTATTGTGTCTAAAAAAGTGTTGGCAATGTATATTTTTTAAATATGACGGAATTGCGGTTGATATGATAGCGCCCTATTTGCGAAAAAAACCTTTTTTTAAACAGTTGAATCACTTTTTGATAGAATTTCAAGAGAAGAAGTTAAGCGTTAAATTTGCTCGATTAATTTTGTTCGGAAAATAATATATTTAAGCGCTACGTATTACTGAAGGAGATTGATTTTGCCAATCTTTGTGAGTATTTAACTGTTTAATAATTATTTTGGTTAAGTGGGAGCCTAGCTTATGTGTGATTGGGTTGTGGCTTCCATGTTTTGGGGACATTTGCTTTTTGTGTGGCGAGGTATGATTCAGCTTTGATATGGACAAATGTTACAAATCATACTGGTAGACTAAGAATACGGTTGAGGTATAGCGAGAGAGTAGAGTTTCCACAGCAATTGAGAGATTTTGAAAAGGCTTGAACAATTGACTATTTTAAAATTGAATTCCTGCACTTGCAAAGAATTAAAAAAAAGCGAAAGATGCATATATTTAGGTTGTTTAAGGGGTAGTGATAGTCATCTCCACTCGGAGAGGTAATATTTTGGCTTTCCCAACTTGTTGACTTTATACATGAATAATAGCAGGTCAAAGTAGTAACCAAACTCTATTGTTTGTATTTTTGCTAAATCCCTGGCTTTGCTAGCGGAAGAATATTTAGTGGCCTTGGATATTACCTTTGCACACGTATTGTGAAAAGAGGCAAGTCTCACTTAATTGGCTCTAGAAGAGTTATAGTAGAATAGGATGCCATAATGCATCAGTGGCTTGACACATGCTTTATATAGTAGTCTCAGAGTATCTGTTTCTAGGTATTTTTGTAGAGGCCTAACACCCTTAGAAACAAATACTTTGTTATCAGGTTGAATTTTCGTCTAAAAAAGTAATTCAGGTAAATAATTACAGTTAATAGAGGTTTTTATAACGTTTGAAATAAGTTTTTCGACGTTCTTTACGGCCAAGGCTTAGTAAGTCTCTGTAAAGACTGTAATATAGTCTTTATAGTGTATCTCTATGGTCTTTCCTCTTTAAAGATTATTAAAAAAGTTAATTTCCAGCCAGGGCCGGAAATAAGAAAAAATTCTTATAGGACATGTGTCCAGTGACCCCTCCTTTGACTGGAAAATTTATGGGACATTGTCCACTGGAGTGTGCAAAAATAGTGTTGCATCTTCATAGTCAAGCTATAAAAACATCGGAAAATTTATTGGTCAAAATGTCCAGTGACCCCTTAGTTTTTTAAAAAAAATATGGGACATTTAGAAATTTTATTGGACAATGTCCAGTGTCCTGTGCTTATTTCCGGCCCTGTTTCCAGCTCCTTTTTGGAATTCTGTTGTCTGTAGTCTGCTTCGTTTCCTGCTAGAAACATATACTAGATTTTACCGGATTTACACTGTATTTATCGTTGGCGCTTCCAATTTGGAGTAAAAATGGCATATCTATTCAATTTGTTAACGTGTTGATACTTGAATTTTCTCGACTGACCAAAGTACAGAATTTTTCGAATAAAACGCCAGAAATATCCGGTTTGATTATTGGTTGACAAAATATATCCTATTCTGCTGGCGCCTAAGGGTGATTTGGGGTGGTTTTAATAAGGATTACTTAAGGAAATAAAGTGTAAAGTTACAGGGGGTGAAAGGGGGTGTTTTTAATTCATAACATTTGTTTTAATTGAAATAATTAAATGAATTAGGCCGGGATAATGAAGAAACATAAAAGGGGCCTAAGCTGACTAAAGTACAGAATTGTGGGCGGAGTTAAGTGCTCTTACCGCCGTCAATGAAATCTTTTATTTTTGAAGAATTAATTGATTTGAATGATAGAAAAGCTTAAATTCGTAAAATGTTAATCATTTTTAATTATAATTATATGTATTTTACTCCCCATTGGTCCCCTTGGTGAAAAATAACGTTTAGGAGGAAGTTTCCTCTACCGCCGTTTCGCCCGACTAGGATTTTAGTGATTTCCGACCTTAGGCAACCTTAGGCACATTCGTCTTTTTCTGTACTTTAGTCTTAGCCTAAGAATTGTTACGGTTTCTTTTTGTGAAATCATGGGAAAATGAGTTTTGCTGATGTTAATGAAAAATTTCCTTTCTTACAAAACCTAAATCGTCTGGAAAATAAATATATTTTTTATTATTGCGAAAAACTTAGTTCTTTATTTAGCGATGATCTTCTGAAAGCAGAACGGATTTCGGAATGTCAACAGTTTCAAGCAACTTAAATTGCTCTGAGAATCTTTCTTTCAATGATGGTAACAAACTGAAAAAGGTGAAAGGTCATTTCCTAAATTAAAGTTGATCAAGAGCGAGCTCGGAAATCGCATGTTGCAATCAAGATTAAGCAGTTTATCTCTAATGAGTATAGAATCAAACATCCTACATCGTATTGACTTGAAAAATGATTTGTTCATGATTTAATTACTTAAATAAATCATCACAAAGGGAAAGGAAAATCCAATTACCTCAGAGTTTTCTTGACAATGACAAGAAATACTCTCCTCAATATGATCAATCGAAGAAGCCATGCCTCATTACTGAAAAATACCTCGTTCATGATTTAATTACTTAATTCATTTATTACAAACAGAGAAAACAACAAAGGGGGGGGCGAGGCCCCCTTGGGGTATACTCCCTCTCGCCAAGAAGCTCCGCCAGAGGCAGTGCGAGTTGGTTAGCCTACTCGCGTGTAGTGAACTGGGACTCCTTCTGGCGAGAGGTAGGACCAAGGTTACTCATTTCGTTCCCATAAGCGAGATTCGATTTAAAAAAATTCCAGTCATAATAACTAAATCCATTCCATTGGCTTAGAGTTTTCTAAATTCCTAAGCATTAAAAGTAATCTTTCGCGCGCTAGCTGAGATATATTGCGTAATACCTAACCGTTGTCGTCATTGTCACACGAAGAGGTAAAAAGGGATGAAAAACCACTTAAATGGAAGAAAAACCTTGACTCAAAACCCGAAAGGTCGAATTTTCAAGTTTTCTTTGCTCAGGGTTGGGACACGTGGAAAAAACCGGTAAAAACCGGCAAAAACGGAAAAAACCGGCAAAAACTAAATTCATGGTTACAAAGTGGTAAACTAGCGAGTTTTAAGTGCATTTTCGTGATGTTTGTTATTGTTATGTTAGAAAAATAACAATAGTATTTTTAATTTTTAAATTTGAGGTGGTTATTACTCTATTAAATTTTTAGTATTCAAATTTGCCAGGTTTTTCGCGAATATTTAACGAATAATTAGTCAAATACTTCACATAGCAACTGGAAAAAACCTTAAAAAGTGGAAAAAACCGCGGAAAAAATGGTTTTTGCCACCGGTTTTAACCTGGTTTAAACCGCGCGGTAAAAACCGCGGAAAAATTAGTTTTTGCCACCCGGTTTTTACCAGGTAAAAACCGCGGTTTTTTCCACCCCTGGCAAAAACTTGCCAACCCTGTCTTTGCTCTCACCTTAATTGTATAAATCGTTTTAAGGTAAGTTCGTTAAAACTTACTGCGCGACGAAAATAATCACGAAAAAGGAGGATAAGAACAGTTGCGCGAACATTTGTAGGAAGTACCATCATGGTGAATTATACACTTCCCGTAATCTTACCCCTAACGATTATAAACTGGAGTTGCAGCCAATCATTTGTCAGATTGGTCCCTACGTGGATTAGTCGGAGACTAGTTGATGATGAATAGCGCAACTGCGTGAACTTTTGGTGGAAGCCTAAGCCATTTGGAGTCTAAACGTTTCTGGTTACATCTCGTACCCCTAACGATGGTAATGAAGTAGAAGCTAATCTGAAAGATTATTGTTTATACGAAATAGACGGACACCAGAAGGTGGTGGAGTTAAAAGCCAATGCGACAGACTGGGTTTATGCGGAATGGACCAGAGACTAGGCAGATGAAGGAATAGTGGCCACCTGGCCACTTAGTGTCGACTCAGCAAGAAGAATGTTAACATAGTGAAACACAATTTTCCCTGATCAGCGGAAAACGCGAATGCGGTTCGGAAATGGAGAACATGTTTACTTCCATATTTAATACAAGATTAATTTTGAAAATGGCTCTTAAAACCCTTCAGAACGGAGAAATTTAATTGTTTGTTACATAAACAATTTCGACCCATTCATTACAGAAGAGGATAAAATATGATTTTAAATTGTTTATTGTACGATTAAAAAGTTGTTTAAAGATATTTTACATTGTCGAGCAGCCTTTTAAGACTCTTTCAATGAACTAAAATTCACCTATTCATTCATGCGACTTCCACGTTTATGTACTATCAAAGGGTACTTCTGCCTGCATCTACAGTTACACTGATCACAATTCAAGGGTTTTCACCACTGTGAATGCAATGATGTATGAGCAAAGAGCTCTTCCGCGTGCATCCATAGTCACACTGACAAGGGTTTAATTAGTTTTCACCACTATGAATGCATTCATGTGATTAAATGACACTTTCCTCTCGGGAATATTCACACTAATCACACTTGGAGGGTTTTTCACCACTGTGAACGCGTTGATGTCTGATCAAACTACCCTTATGCGTGCAACCATATTCGCACTGATTACATTTGAAGGGATTTTCACGGCTATGAATGCGCTGATGTGTTATTAAATGACACTTCCGTCTGCTGGCATATTTGCACTCATCACATTTGAATGGTTTTTCACCACTGTGAACGAGTTGATGTCTGATCAAACCACCCTTTTGCGTGCATACAAATTCGCACTGATCACATTTGAAGGGTTTTTCACCGCTATGAATGCGTTGATGCGTGATTAAATGACACTTCCGCCTGCCGGCATATTCACACTCGCCACATTTGAAGAGTTTTTCAGTACCACTGTGAACGCGTTTATGTCTGATTAAATTACTCTTATCTGCGCATCCATATTCGCACTGATCACATTTGAAGTGCTGTTCACCACTGTGTATGCGTTGATGCGCGATTAAATTATACTTCCACGTGCATTCATATCCGCACTGATTACATTTGAAGGGGTTTTCACCACCGTGAATGCGTCGATGTGTGATTAAATAACACTTCCGCCTGCTGGTATATTCGCACTCATCACATTTGAAGGGTTTTTCACCGCTGTGAACGCGTTTATGTCTGATTAAATTACTCTTATCTATGCATCCATATTCGCACTGTTCACATTTGAAGAGCTGTTCACCACTGTGAACGCGTTGATGTCTGGTCAAATCATCCTTCCGCACACTTGCATAGTCACACTGATCACATTTGAAGGGTTTTTCACCACTGTGAACGCGTTGATGTCTGATCAAATCACACTTCTTCGTGCATGTATATTCGCACTGATCACATTTTAAGGGTTTTTCATCGTTATCCTTTTTAACGTGACGTTTATATTCAGCAGAATATTTGATCCGAGTTGAACGTTTCTTCTTGAATTTCCCTACTGAAAATACATAGAATAAATATAAAAACGACACATAACATTCACAATTTAGTATCAAAAATACAATAACATTCAAGCGAATTTCATAAAAATTGTAGGGATGCACCGATATATCGGCCTATCTTTATCATTTCGGTATCGGCCAATATCGGCTTAATGTAAACCGATATTTCCGGGAAAAACTTGACAAGATATAAGGTACTCAATGAACTCTAACACATCAAAGAAATTTATTCCCACAATTTAACATTTCCCTTTAAAATGCAAGGTTTTCCACAAATTCAGTTTTATCCCGTTGTTCACGAATATGAGAAAGTAATTTCCCAAAACTTTCCCATACCTCCAACAAACAATAGAAGTCGACACTACCGCTCTCTAACGCGTTTGGTGTCACTTATGTACACTTTGAACTTTTCACTTGTGGTCCATAAGTTTGCTTATAACGCTAGTTCTTGTTGAACAAAGAAAGAAGATGCATTTTTACTAAAAACCAAGCAAGGATTTAACTTAGATCACACCATTTTTTAAGGAAGCGGGTTAAGGCTAAAATATGTAGCGGTGTCACATTAAACGAAAGAGATGTGACACGTGTCTCTAATAAAACAAAGTAAAAACGTAAATGGTCCTAAATAATGTTGATTCTACTCTTGGAAACGATATTCAAGGAGAACTATTACTTTTTTATGGCCCGATAATATCGGCTACGAATTTCCGATACATCGGCTGTACCCATATCGGTGCATCCCTAAAAAATTCAGTGTTAAACAATATTAGCATTGTTAACCAAAGCCGTTTTTCAATGAGTAAACAAACATATCAACAAAAAGGAGATGAACATAAACCTAAATGGAGAACATGGAAAGGTCATATATACAACGTTTCTTTGCTCTCGCCATAATCATTGGAATAATCAACTGCTAATTGATGCTGCGTGAAGACAAGTTATCTATTTATTTCGTTCTTGCATCCTCTCAGGGTTTACACGAAATTTTCGGATTCAAATTTCCTGACCTCTTTTAGAATTTTCCCCGACGTTTTCTGAATCAATTGTCATTATTCTAATTTCTAAATCTAAGTAAACAATCTCGTTTAAATCGCATTTTTGAATATTTAACGCTCAACATTAGGGAGCTGGCTTGTTGAAATTCTAAATATTCTCAAACTATTCCCTGACCTTTTGGCACATTTTGAAATTCCCTGACTTTTCGAGGTTTCCCTGAACTGTGGCAACCCTGCATAATTTAAAAATAATGTGGATATTTCTTGGCCAGATAAAAATATGCGTAATTGGAAATAATATTTCATTTTATCGAGCAACAGGTAAACTTTTGGCAGAAATAAGTACTTGTGACGATAAGAAGACCCTGGTGGAAGAGGGCATTTTAAGGTTTTAAATACATAACACTAGTTTCATTATTCAAGAGGTTGAAAGGTCGTTAAATGCCACAGTTTAAATATGCTTTATATAAAATCTTAAAAATAACAAAAAGTTCGGCGCAACACATTTAATATCTTCCATAAAGGACTTAAATGAAACTTTGATGGCTGTGCAGCCTTCAAATCCATTCGAATAAGGGTTTTTTCCCCATTTGTAAATACATTGATGTTTGATCAAATTAAAATTCCGCGCGCTTTCAAAGAAACACTAATCACATTTGAAGGTTTCTTTTGGTCCGCGTAGTGATTCCATACTAAGTTTGATCTTGAATTAATTCAGCCTGGATTTCGCGGTGACCACCTACTCTTCATATAAAGTTTACAAAGAGGCATTAAATATGTAGGATTGTGTAGGCGCACTCTCAAAAACAAGAATGCCGATTGCACGAATAAGCAATGTCGAAGACAAGTAATGGCGTTGATCACGTTCATTTGCGCACGCCGTAATAATATATGTAGTCAAATACCTAAAAGTGCGCAACTCGAATTACTATTCTACAGGCCGGTAGGCCCTTGTAGATAGGACTTCAAGCCCGTTTGTAATTGAATTAAACTGAATTGAAATATGATTTATTGTGCATTGTTTCTAGTTAATGGCATGATGTCCCTGTTATTTCGGAAGATGATAAAAATGCATTCGGATTGTTTCCTCATTTGAAGGGTTTCGAGAACATCCGTTCATTAATTAAATTAATCTTAGATTATTAAACCATTTTGACCAAAGCTTCAAAGCTTGGTCGAGGAGGCAGTAGGGACTGCTCAGGGGCATTTTACAACTTCTTACAACTATACCGCAGACGAAATGAATTATAATTAACTAGAGGTGTGAGGGTAGTGATTTTTCAATTTCAAATCGGGTTCGGGTAATCAAAAATATTGTTCTCGGGTATCGGGGCGGGTACCCAAATTTTTGTCGGGTATTCGGGTAATTAGGCTTAGCCGAAAAATGCTTGTCGGGTGACAGTCTGGTATTAAAAGTTAAAACGTATAGTTATCGAGGGTGGGTACCCAAAATTTTCGGGTAATTAGGGTTAAATATAGAGACACATCTCAATTCTAGGTTCTTTAGTGTATGGTCTTTCTTAATTTATTTATTTTTGATGCTATCCCCAACTTTTGGTTCCGCTTTCTCCTTCTTGACCCTTAATCTTATTTCAACACAGAATACTGGCAATGGGATGATATAGGTGTGTCGCGGTGCGTGCGGTGATTCTAGTCTGCCTTAGAAGGAAACTACCACAGAACGTTTACCTTATGTGAACTAAATTTCACCTTGAAACGGCGTTTCAAGGGATTTCGTCATTCTTAAAAATTCCGCTTCTTTCTAAACTGGACAGTGGGTGTTCCCCCTTTCACCTCTGATTCCTATTCTTGATTTCTTGTACCCGCGAATAACCCGACAACCTGTTTCAGCTTGACACGGCTAAAGGGGGGGGGAGTATTTTCACTACCCGAGGAGTTTCGAATAGTTGGAAAAGTCATTTTCGGGTAATCTTAAGGTATCGGGTACCAGCACACCCCAATAATTAACCCATTAAATAAATTTTTGGATATTGCCGAAATAACAATTTACACCAAGAAGGGGGAAATAATTGCTAAGCATATTTTCCCAACCGAGAGTCGGAATAAGACGTCTTACTCTAAGTACTTTGATTATTAAAGTATAAAATATTTCCGAACAAGGCGATGCGGTATTACCTTTGGAATTCTTTGGAGCGATTTCTTCAAATGTCTCGGAGTTGGACACCAAACTATTATTTCCAACTTCAATCGCAACGTCGGGTAAATCGCTTTCCACAGAGACGGAGGTCAATTCTGATAGTTCATTTGGGATAAGTTCAAGTTTAGGGACACATAATGGCACACTCAGTGTCCTCGTATCAACATACAGAGTTTGATTTTGTCTATTATCAGTTTTCTGCGCATCTGACAAGGTGATTTTGGATTGGTTATCATCAAGATCGTTTTCCAGGGCTCGTTCTAGTGAGTCGCTTTCGATATTTGCGTCAAGAGATACAACCAAAGGTTTTTCGACTTCAACATTCGATTCAAGAACACCAAATTTCTTCGAACGAGTTGTAATAACCTCAGTGTCTCCCTCTGTCGAGACACTTTGCGTTTTACAATAAGAATCGTTAATGTTAATATTGTTCTCAAGAGGTTCTGGTGGCGAATCACTTTTCGTCGTTGTGTCAGGAGACATTTTGAATTGGTTTTCGACTTTAATTATAGATGAAGATACAAATAGAGGCAACCTGTCACTGTATTTCAGTTTAGGAACACCTAGGTTCGTAATGGCGTTCTATGACCAGCGTTTTCAGCCTTTTTCGTAGTAATTTTAGTTCCGGTGATTGTATTGCCAACCTCCTCAAAATACTGAGGCTCAGAAACAGGTGTCTCTTGAATAATATCTTCTTTACCCAGAATGCCTTGGACACTGACAGCTTCGACAATTTGCAATGAACCTTAACGACGAAAAACAGTAAAATTATTGAAATAAGAAGTGTCTTATCAAACGAGAAGTACATCAGTGTGTGTTTCAGCATTACAATAGCGTCAACTGTGGGCGTGACGTCATTGGCATGTAGTATACCTTTCAAACAATATATATTTCATAGTACTTTACACTAACCCGCAATAGCTAGTTTTAGGAGGCTGAGATGAGAAACACTCTTAACATTTGTGAAGTCATCAAAATTTACGCACCATTACCAGTTCCCTTGAGTTTAATGGCCTCCGTGTCAAGTAGACTTTGGGGAACGTCGTTGATAATCTGAGCTTGTAAACTATTCAAATAAAAATCGTAAGTTTACACTAAATAGAGGATTCTAAAAATCAATGAAGATTGCTATTTTTAGTGTAATATAAACGGTCTAGGAACGCTTTTTGCGACATCAGTTTTGCCATTATCGACTAAGCGTCCAAAATACCTTTATAGTTATGGGATTCGCCCCATTGGTTCTTATCTTTAAATACCTACCACAATCCTCTTGTGGTTGTTGCTGCATCACCATAGGAAGGGATGGTTCCTGGTCATTAATTCCCGAATCTTTTTCAAATGATTCAGATTTCAATAATTCATCGTTAGCTAATTGATCAATTCCACCTCAGATTAATAACCCCTGGATATGAAAGGCAAGCAAAACCGGGCGTTTTCAAATAGTATCGCCATGTGGCGCCCTCAGACGGCGAAACGTAGAACTTTGTCACCCCATGCAGACGACGCAGTTTGAATTGTATGGTTATTCTGGCAAGGCCTAGCAAACGTAAACGGTTTTTTTGTGTCTTCGAAGACCATTATTGCTTTCCTGTCATTTGATTTATCAAATTTATAGTTTAATCTAATTTTTACATAAATAAAAAAACCAAAAACCTACCGAATTTAGTGATCAAAACGGTCCCTCCGGACCAGGTACCGGGATGAGAAGAGAAAAAGAAACGGGAACCAAGGAACCGCGGATAAAAAGTAGCCGAGCATGGAGTAGCAAACGCGGTCACGGGCTTACTGAGTCTGTTTGGGGTAACTTTTTCCAAGTTTTGACTATAGGGGCGCTAGAGATGCCGATGCCCTATTCATGTATGCCTCCCTATTTCCTTTCATATCCAGGGGGTTATTAATCTGAGATTCCACGTTTCTCCTATTTTTAAACAATTAACAACAACTCTTAAACTAATTCATTCTTCTATCGACTATGAAAATGAAGAATGTTCCATACCATCAAATCTTTGATTCTATTTTCCAACTCTTTATTGACCCCATTAAGTCTTTCTATTTCGTTCATTTGCTTATTTATCGTTAATGATGTTTTCACTCTCTCTTTTTCCATGTTTGAAATTAAGACATTACACTAAATAAAATGAGATTCAATACAAAAGTTAATACTCTTTGGACTTTCATTGGTTGAACGTATTTTAAAGGGGCAAGACTGAAAGAGAATAAACTAATGATACCGAAGAAGGGGGATCAGCAACTAAGCTCCTCTTTGGGTTTCTTTGTTAATAACAAAACGAGCGATGTGTTACCAATCCCCTTAAGATTAGAACCAATCCTGATAGGTGTTTTCACCAAGAACCTTAATTATTCAGCCACCCACAGAGTTTGGTTCTACTTTAAGGGACATAAGACTCGACAACTCATCCTGTACATTTAAAATTGGCTATGATACCAAACGGGTCTCATATTTTTGCGCTTAATTTCACACTAGTTAAAAATACCTCGGCTTCCAGTTTTCTGATTAAATCATCCTTGGCTTTTACTTCATTGATAAGATCATCTTTACTCAAGTGATCATAGTTACAATCTTCCCCATCGTTCATTTCCTAAAAATAAAGTTTTCGTATTTTTCAGTTTATCAAAAAAGGGAATATATCATTAATTTCGCAAATACCGTTTTAATTGTCACCCTTTGAAGATTTACTAAACTAATTTCGGTATTTTGTACAGAGTCTTTGTGAAATTGTAAATCTTCCCTAAAATAAAATATTTTTCGGATCATTCCTATTAACCAGGCCACCTTCGATAGTCGGAATTGTTTTTAGTAGGATAGTCGTAAAAATAGTAGTATTTTTCCTACAAACCAAAAAACTAAACCAATGACGGAGAAAATACTATGTATACCTACATTTTGACTAATCACGGTTTCGTATGGTTTTACTGTTTTTGATTATTATTTAACCAGAACCGCATTTAACCTAATGTTTTCTACAATATTTCCAAAAAAAATCCATTTTGACTCTGAATGCGCTCATAATAAATATAAATTACGTCACAAAAGCAACTTCCCCACATCTTTGCCTCTCATGCATGTGTCTATAGTCGCCCTACTGTGAGGCCAGTTCAGTGTTTTGTTTAAAGAACTCTTATCTACTTTAATATTTCCATTATATCTCTTATTGTAACCATTTCAATTATATCTCTTATTCTAACCATTTCAATTATATCTCTTATTGTAAATATATTTTATTAGTTCAACTTTATACATTCTAAATTTTTTACACAGCTCCACTTCTTGTTTTCATTTAATAATGTAGTCGACTATAAACACCTAGATAAGAGACCCATCTAATTATTCCTAGTTTAATTTTGCATTTTTATTCTCTAATGGCCTCTCAATTTGGCCAACACAAAGAAAAGCTCAGTTCAGAGGCCCGTGTAATTGTCCACGGTTCGGTTTTGCATGTTCATTCTCTACTGGCCTCTCAAGTAGGTCACTACCGACGCCTACTTGAGAGGCACGACATGAAATTTTAAAAGCAAGCTTTTCATCCGCAACGCTTAAACCTAACCTAACCTTATCTCGTCTGAACGTAAGGACATGGCCTCGCAATTAGGTCTTTAAGGACCCCCTAGTTAAAAGGCCAATGTATTGCTCCAACATTTCGTTTCGCATGCTCATTCCGTACTGGCCTCGCAATTTGGCCACTTAAAACGGCTAGTTAAAAGGCCAATGTATTACTCTCCCATTTCGCTTTTTCCTGTTCATTCACGAAAGGCTAAGTAAGTGCCTCTTTTCACGGTACAAAGACAGTAAAATAGCAATATTTCTGGAAAAGGCGGCAATTTATGAGGCTAATCATAAGAAAAACAGGGGCACATTTACCTATGATTAGTCAGCACAATATAGAAATTCATACTATTTTCTCCATCATAGGTTTTGCTTCTCCGTGTAGGGGGAATGCTACTATTTTTACTACTATCCTACTAAAACAATTCCCACTATGGTAAACGGGCCCTAAAATAGGAATGAGGCCATTTTTCAAAATGAACAAATAACAAGAAAGGTTTCCCCATACATAGCAGCTTTCGCGACTAAAGCCAAGCTAGGGACTTCCTCAAGCCATAAGTTTATAAGATGTGTTCCATAAGTATGACACTACCTATACTTTATAATTCTAGAGACATAATTTAGTGTTAATTCGAGAATGAGGCAAGAATTGACTACACTCGGTTTTGCAGTCCATCTTCCTATTTAGTCTGCACTAAGCCTTTGAAAGCGCCTCACCAGGCATCACTTAAAGGGGCTCACCAGCGCTGTTGGGGGGAGACCGCCCTTAGTTCAGGGGGAAAACACCCAGCTCTTTGGCCACAAGGAATGGCTCCACCGTCGCGGTGGGCGGGTAAGCAATATGCTAACCAACAGTTTGACCCCCCTTCACCCCAACAGCTCCGGATAGCCCCTTTAACGAGAATCAATGGCGTTTCACCCACTTAACTTCCTGACAAGCTCTCACTAAGAACTAAGAAGTAGGGCTGGGAGTATCGAAGATTTTTGGTATCGAATATTGTACTCGATACCGGGTATCGGTATCGGAGAAAAAAATACTCGATACCCAAAGTATCGAGTACTTTTTTATAAAGCGCCACCTATGATAGATTTTGCGTATTTAATTATAATAAGCTTTGTAATTAGTTTTTATTTCGTGGAAAAGCATTGCTGCAATATTTTAACATTTAATTTAAATTTATTTAATCTAATTTTTAAGATGTGATTTGAGTTGAGTTTAGTTAGCGCTATTCACATAAATTTTCTGAAAGCTAGAATCCTTTAAGTATAATAAAACACGTCGAAACGCGTCTAAGTTAAATTTCAGGTCATTTGTATCAATAGGACGAAGGAACTGGCCAAAAAAACATACCTCCTCCTATAGAACTTAATATTAATTTTCGGTTACTCCGAATTTTCTTCAAAAGTCGCGCTTATATATGTAAATCCAATTCTTTGAACGGGATTCTATAGCACGAGCAGGTTGCGTCGTTTTGTGCGCGATCGAATGGGCTATGGTTGAAGAAGCTACGTCTGACGTCAGTCTACTCTAGGGATGGAGTATAGAGACTAAACTATGTCGACGAGGGAAACATTCACGTGTTAAAATATAAAGCAAATGATTGGCCGCAAGTTTCAAAAAGAAACGTTCCTTCGATTCCAGGGGGAAAAGATAGGGGGATAAAGTACTCGATGCTTCGGATTTTTCGAAAGTACTCGATACCAGTATCGGATCCCAAAAACGGTACTCGATACCGGTATCGAAAGACTGAAGTACTCGATACCGGTATCGAAAGACTGAAGTACTCGATACCAAGTTGGCATCGAGTAATATCGAACAGCCCTACTCCTATAGATTTGCAATTAATAAACTGGTCCCGAGGACCAGTAACCCCCACTTTTTGAATTAAAAAACTAGTCCAAGCAATTAATAAACTGGTTTTGGACCAGTGGACGTGTGATATTTCTAAGTCTGCCACTGACGCCTGCGATTTAATTTTTAAACTGGTCATTTGCCCTGTGCCACCGCCTTATTTCCCACGCTGTTTACAACTCACGAGTCACGACCAGGCTTGGACATCACATAAGGCGGTGGCCCTGGATAAATTTCCATTGTCAACCTTAAGCAATAAAAGATAAATGCTTGGGGTCTACAGGCCCCTTACTTAATCAAAAACCTTTCAAGGTTTAACTATTTTACGGGGCCTATGTCCAGTTTTTGAATTGCTTGGGGTCAGTCTGGGAAATAATGATATTTTTTAAACTAGTCCTTGGGACCGTTTTGCATATAGATTAAAAACGACTCCAACTTTGAATGTTTGATTATTCGTCAAATAACGGAAAGAAAATTATGAAATAGGTCTCAAAATATAAATTAGAACTTACTTGACTTCTCATTTAAAATTCGGCCACGAAAAAAATCGGTAAATATATTAAAAATGCTCTAAAATCGAGTCCATTTCCGATTTTTTTTCCCATGAAAAAGCATTAGGAGAAAAACTGGGTTGGTAGCGCACCTAACGGCGAAAGTTGGAACTAGGGGCGCTTTTGTTGGTCGTTTTTTAACATGGGCCTCGGGTAAAGCTGGCAGGCCTTCTACCGAAGGTAATCTAAGTTGGCCATGAACTAGCAAAAGCAAATCATTATTACTTGTAAAACAAGAGATCCGGCGCTGCCCGTTAAGACGTTTTATTAGCTTTGGACGCCATTTTAAAATATGGCGACATATTTAAGGCCACAAACCATAAATATGGAATGGTAAATATTCCGTAATTAAGGGTGTTTACATTTTTTCTAAGACTGGAAACTTTTCTCAGTGATTAAAAGTTGTCAAGAACAGTAATATTTATTTAGAAAACAAAATGGCGTTGCAGTACAATTCATTTATTAAATGTTCTTTCCCAGTTTTAAGTTGCTGAGTACGAACAACTACAATCCAATTAATTAGTCGAAGTGATTTCTACGTTGATGTCTGATCAAAGCACTCTTGTCGGAGCTGGCATAGTTTTGAAGCGTTTTTCACCATTGTGAATGCTTAGATGTGTGATCAAATTGTTCTTATCTATACTGGAATAATCACACTGATCACATTTGAAGGGTTTTTCACAACTGTTAATACGTTCATGCCCGACTAAACTACTCTTCTGCGTGCATCCATGTTCACACTGATCGAATTTGAAGGGTTTTATTTCTTCATTACCCTTTCTAAAGTGACGTTGAAGATCCTCTTTATGTTCAGTAGAATATTTGAACCAAGTTGAACAGTTCTTGAATTTACCTAGAGATGATATATAAAATAAATATAAAGACGACATATATAATTTATAATTTAGTATTAACAATTCTGAGACCATGAATATATACAACAATGAATATATATCGCTAAGACCCCGTCTAACCTTTGGGTATGATTTGGGTGGGGCTAAGTTAAAGACGACATCAGTCACGTGGTGAAAGTTTTTTCCCAACTTTGAATAAGAGGAGTGCCAGCGCCCACCGTCCAGCAGCGACTGCTGGCTCTAGGGCCAAGGCTTACTATGTCGGTAACAATTATCCAATGAGATAGAATATATGTATTAAACCTAGAGTCACAACGTGGGATCTTGAAATCGACGTTTCGCGATACACTTTTTGTCGAGCATGAATCTATCAAATACGGGTGGCGCCACCTATTAATCACTTGAAGAACTGTTTTATTATCGTCTGCTGCTATAATCTGTGTAACAAGCTTGAAATAACAAAAACTCTAGTTCTTTCTAATCTAATAAATAGATGAAATGAAAATCATAACGATGTTTCTGATTGCAAATAAGCAAGTAAAAATGTAATTAGTTCCGCTAGAGGCTCACAGATGGCGCTGTCATGTTTTGATAAACGTGCTTGATAAAAACAATGTGTTTCGCGGAAAGGCGATTTGAATTGTAACTCTAGGTTTAATACATATATTCTATCTCATTGCAATTATCATGATTTCTAGGACACCAAAAACATCACTCGCGGTTGTTATAATTGCTTTTAAAAATTGGCTTTTTGTAATCGCTACCCCAGACATACTTAAATTATATTTTTATATGATACTATGCGGATTTTTCCTACGAAAATGGAGGAATCTTGAGACATAATGAGTTAAATATTTCCCTCAAGGCGGGCGATGCTGGCCCGTGCTCTCTAGCACTCCTACCAGTGGGAGCTGTTACACTCAACGATTGTATACCAAAATCCCCCCAATGTAGGACTAAATCCCCCCAATGTAGGACTAAATCCCCCCAAATCATTATAACAAGACAAAATCCCCCCAAATCATTATAAGAAGACAAAATCCCCCAACGAAAATCCTCTGAGAAATATATAACCAGACATACTGTGTGGTTTTGCATTAAATATATTTTTAATTAATAGGAAAATCTTTTGGAAAAGGTGGCAGCTAATTAATAGGAGAATATTTTAGAAAAGATGGTAGCTAATTAAAAGGAGAATATTTTGGAAAATGTGGCAGCTAATTAGTAGGAGAATGTTTTGGAAAAGGTTGCAGCTAATTAATAGGAGAATATTTTGGAAAAGGTGGCAACTAATTAATAGGAGAATGTTTTGGAAAAGGTGGTAACTAATTAAAAGGAGAATATTTTGGAAAAGGTGGTAGCTATTTAAAAGGAGATTATTTTGGAAAATGTGGCAGCTAATTAGTAGGAGAATGTTTTGGAAAAGGTTGCAGCTAATTAATAGGAGAATATTTTGGAAAAGGTGGCAGCTAATTAATAGGAAAATCTTTTGGAAAAGGTGGCAGGTAATTAATAGGAGAATATTTTGGAAAAGGTGGCAGCTTATTAATAGGAGAATATTTTGGAAAAGGTGGCAGCTAATTAATAGGATAATATTTTGGAAAAAGTGGCAGCTAATTAATAGGAGAATATTTTGGAAAAGGTGGCAGCTAATTAATAGGAGAATGTTTTGGAAAAGGTGGTAGCTAATTAAAAGGAGCATATTTTGGAAAAGGTGTCAACGAATTATTGGAACCAAACCAAACCTAACCGTTAAATATAATTTGGAGGGATTTTGTCGATTAAATATGATTTGGGGGGATTTTGTCCATCAAGGAGTTTTGGGGGAATTTTGTCCATCTAGTAGGAGTTTTGGGGGGATTTTGTCCGTTACTTATGATTTGGGGGGATTTTGTCCGGGGGATTATGTCTGGGGGGATTTTGGGTCACACCCACACTCAACAGGCGCCTTCTTCCTGCATTATGATTGGCTCTTTGAACTAAGCAAAACGACCACCCATATCAAATCCACAGATTAGAAGGGGTGGAGTATACAGATGCATATTCATTGTTGTATACAATCAGGCTAGGTATAAAACGAATTACCAATTTCCGAACCAAGTTATGCCCTATTACCTTCGGAATTCTTTCGAGCTACATCTTCAAACATCTCCGAGTTCGGCTTCTTTGGAGGGACATCTTCAAGTGTCTCCGAATTCGGCTTAACACACACGCTTTGTTCAAATGTCTTCGAGTTGGACAAAAAACTATTATTTCCAACTTCAATCGGCACTTCGGGTAAATCGCCTTCCATAGAGACTGAGGTCAATTCTGATAGCTCATTTGGGTTATGTTCAGGTTTAGGAACACACACTGGCACACTCAATGAGCTCAGATCAACAAACAGTTCCACACTTTGATTTTGTCTATCAGTTTCCTTTGTACCTGTCAAAGCGATTTTGGATTGGTTATCATCAAGATCGTTTTCTCGGGCTCCTAGCGAATCGCTTTCGACATTTGCATCAAGAGATAGATATAAATGTTTTTCGTCTTCAACATTCGATTCAGGAACACGCAATTTCTTCGATCGAGTTGTAATATCCTCTGTCGAGACACTTCGTGTTTTGCAATAAGAATCTTTTAAGTTAATATTGTTCTCAAGAGGTTCTCGTGGCGAATCGCTTTCCGTCGTTGTGTCAGGAGACCTTTGGAATTGGTTTTCGACGTTAATTTTAGGTGAAGGCGCACATAGAGACAAACTGTCACTGTATTTCAGTTCAGGGACACAGATATTCATAATTCGCGTTATAAACGCCCCAATTTCAGCCTTTAACGAGGCAATTTTAATTTCCGTGTTTGTATTGTCAACCTCCGCAGTATACCGAGGCCCAGAAACAAGTGATTCTCGAATAATATCTTCTTTTCCCAGCATGCCTTGAACATTGACAGCTTCGGCATTTTGCAATGAGCCTTAATGATGAAAAACATTAAAAATAGTAATGTCTTAATGAATGAGAACTACATCAGGTTGATTAAGAATTACTATACTACCACATGTTGGCGTTTAGTATGCCTTTCAAAACATATATAGATTTCATAGTACTTTACACTGACCATATAGAGGGGTCCGACATTTACACTTCTCGCAAAATCGCGAAAACTTTCAGTCAAAATCACGAAATCTTTGGCAAAATCACGAAATTACCAAATCAATGATGAAATTTCGAAATCTTTGGTGAAATCGCTAATTCAAGAAGAAATCTTTGGTGAAATCGCGAAATCAAAGAAGAAACTTTTTTGACGAAATCCCGAAATCAAAGAAGAGATTTTTGGCAAAATCGCGAAATCAAAAGAAAATCCTGAAATTTTTGCCAAAATCACGAAATCTTTGTGAAATCGTTAAATTACGAAATCAAAGAAGAAATCACGAAATCAAAGAAGAAATCACGAAATCTTTGTGAAATCGTGAAATTACGAAATCTTGAAATCCCGTACGCTTTTTGGGAATGTCGGACCCCTCGGACCATATCCCTAACCCCCAATGGCTTATTTCAGCAGGATGAGATGAGAAGCATTTTTAACATCAGTGAAGAAAGTAAAATTCGCACACCATTACCAGATTTTTGGAGTTTAATGGCCTCCATGTCCAGTACACTTTGGGAAATGTTGTTGATTATCTCAGCAGGTGTACTTCGTAAACTATCCAAGTAAAAAATCATAGTTTACACCAGAAGCGCATGACACACTAAAAATAAAATTCTAGATTATAAAAATCTACGCAGAATATACCACGCTTAATGTAATATAAATGGTCTATGGACGCTTTTTGCAACATCAGCTTTGCCATTATCGATTAAACGTCCAAAATACCTTTAGAGTTAACTAAGCCGCCCCTTCGGTTTTTCCCTTTAAATACCTTTGAATTTCTTCTTGTGGTTGTTTCTTCATCACCATAGGAAGGGATGGTTCCTGGTCATCGTTGGTAAATTGATGTATTCCACTTTTCTCCATTTTTAAACAATTAACAACAACTCTTAAACTAATTCATTTTTCTATAGACTATGAAAATGAAGAATGTTCCATACCATCAGATCTTTGATTCTATTTTCCAAGTCTTTAATGACCGTTTTGAGTCTATCAATTTCGACTATTTGTTTATTTATCGTTAATGATGTTTTCGCTCTCTCTTTTTCAATGTTTGAAATTAAAACATTACCCTAAACAAAACAACTTTTAAACTAATTCATTTTTCTGTTGACTATGAAAATGAAGATTGCTGCATATACCATCAGATCTTTGATTCTATTTTCAAAGTCTTTATTGACCCTATTAAGTCTTTCAATTTCGTCTGTTTGTTTATTTATCGTAAATGTAGTCCTGATTCTCTCTTTTTCCATGTTTGAAATTAAAGCATTACGCTAAACAAAACAACTCTTAAACTAATTCATTTTTCTATCGACTATGAAAATGAAAAAATGTTCCACACCATCAGATCTTTGATTCTATTTTCCAAGTCTTTATTGCCAATATTGAGTCTTTCAATTTCGTCTATTTGCTTATTTATCGTAAATGTTGTCCCGATTCTCTCTTTTTCCATGTTTGAAATTAAAACATTACGCTAAACAAAATAAGATTCCATTACAGAAATTAATATTCTTCAAACTTTCTTTGGCTGAACGTGTTTTAAAAGGGCAGCTAAGCAAGAAAGAGGAGAAACCAATGATACGCAAGAAGGGGGCTCAGCAATAAAGGTCCTCGTCAGGTTTCATTGTTAATAGGCTTAAATAGCCAAGGAAACTACTTAGGCGCAACATTTTCGGCTTAAAGGGAGGGTGAAGTGGAAAATCAAGTGATTTGTTATCGATTCTTTTACTAATTATAAGACCAGTCTGCATAGTGAAACACTCAGGAAATACAGTCTCCGAATCATTTTAAAATTCAAATTAGGTTGAGATTTTATAGATCATTTGAAATAAGCACCTCCGACCAATCGGCCTTTTCGTTAACAAATCTCTCGTGAAATAGCAATGACCGCGCGGCGACTACTATTTAGGCCCAAAATGTTCAATCCTAGCGAAAATTGGGACTAAATATCAGCCTGAAAGATGTTGGCTATTTAGGCCCAAAAATTTTTGTAGCCAATTTTTGGGCCTGAATAGGAATGTACGCGCGGAGACGACTATTTAAGCCAAAAATTTAGTCCTAAATAGCTAGCGCGCACCCATAACACTATTTTCGCCGAACTCTACAGGATAGGCCTATCTTGAACGACAGCTTATTCTGTATATACTGTTACAGCATCGGTTTTCAGCACGTGTCTCAATGTAACCTAGCTTTGTGCGTGCTGACAAGAGGCTAAAAAACTTCAGGATTTAAAATATCCGCGAGTTTTTTAGCTCGAGTGCACGGACCTCTAGGCCTTAGTTTCAAATACGTGTGAAATTGCCTACAGCGTACTAGAGAGCTGCATTTCAGTTTCAAACGTTACCATTTCCATACCATTTTTGTTCATATTTTTGTTCACCAATTCCACCCATAGATTTCATCAACCTCCCCATCCGTTACCAATCCGTCGTTTCCAAATACCAACCATTCCCGTTCCCGATAAAGAAACGTTATTACATTTCCAACCATTACCGAAATGAACAATAGCAGAAAACCATTTCCATACCATAGTGTTCGAAAGAATATAACCCTTGAGCGTCTTACCACTGCAATACCGGTTCTTCAACGGGAATTTTAGTAAAAATAAGGGGGCTGAACAACTGTAGAAAAATCTGACTGGACTGAGGGACTCCTGCTCGCCCGTCGCCAAGTACCATGAATCACTTCCCAAAATATTTATTCCGAGAATTTAGCGCGAGAACTTACAATGGACTGATTGACAGCTATAATAGCCGTGAATCTTGTGTGCTAAAGTAATAGGAGGATGAGCTAGAAGACGGTACTGTTACCTTAGCCAGCTAGGCTACAACAAACTAAGTGAGGTGAGTAGTAGAGGCACCTATATTATATTGCCATATCTCGTCTAATACAGTCAAAGGCAGAGAGCTGCCATTACTCAGTGGCAAAAACCTTTTAAGTCTTTTTAGAATTTTAGGATCTTCGATAGAAAATAGGTTCCATCCATTTACCAACCATTTCCAAACTAATATGTATATCAATTTAACCACTTCCATTCCATATTGGTTGCTTTCCATCCATTCCCGATCCGAATATGTGATATTACTAGAAAAACCACCCATTCCCACGGTTTTCCATGGTTACCGCGGTAAATGGAAATTTACCGTTTCCATGCAGCTCTCTACAGCGTACATTTAAAGCAAGTCTCGGGTGTGCGATAGTTTAAACAAATACCACTAGATGCTCCCATAATCGAGAGGTGGAGTTAGCTGGCCCTCTAAGCTTAGCAAAGGTTAGTTTTATCTCTGGCCTCATGAAAGAATGCTGATAGCCAAGGTAAAATTTATGTGTAGAAGCATAGACATTATAACACTATTAAGGCCTAGACAAACTATCGGGGAAAGCGGTCCTTTAACGTTTTTGTGAGGGATTTTTCGCTTCTCCTCCTTCGCATGTGTGATAGGGTGAATGACTGGTGGCGCCTCCCTATCGACGAGCGAAGGAGTTATTAACAAGGATGAGCTTAGAGTAGTGGCACTCTATGTTA